>NW_006400243.1:631726-633066 GCF_000299155.1 Elephantulus edwardii | reverse complement strand
TCCACCCTCCACCAGGATAATCCTTCTCATCTACCAAGTCCCTTCAGAAAAATATCTTCCATTGTCCAACCCATGATCTGGAAGTTTGTATCTTAAGCCTTTCTTGGCTTCTGTGATTCCAAAATCACAATTTCAATAAACAGTGTATAATTAAATGTTGTTATTCTAAATAGGGCCAACCTTGCCTGGAATCCATAGAGGCAAAGGCCTCCATCTCAAATAGGCAAAGAAGGTAGCTTCCTGCATGGTTTATTTTAAGAAGTTTTTGAGCATAAATACTTTTAAAAAAAAAAGAAGGGCCTACAATTAGACCACTTTAATTTGTATCATGATCCCATTACTTCCTATGTGGTAGATTGTGGTTAAATTAACTTCTCTCTACCTTACTTTCCTAAGAAAACAAAAAGTTTAAGGAGCTGAACACAAGATTTCAAAGGGCATCTCAGGAAGACAAAGTAAAGTACTATAATGAAATGTGCAAAGAACTGGAGTCAGAAAATCAAAAAGGATAAACTCGCTTGGCATTTCTTAAGCCAAAGGAACCAAAGAACAAGTTGAAGCCTCAAGTTGTAATGTTTAAGTATGCTGAGAGCAGAATGTTGAATGACCAAGGAAGCATCAAAAGAAAATAGAAGTACACAGAGTCACTATACCAAAAAGAATTGACTGACACAGAAGAATTTAATGAAACAACATATGGTCAAGAGGCAATGATGATGAAGGAGAAAGATCACACTGCTCTGAAGCAATTTGGAGGGGTGGGGGGAAAGGCCCCAGGAATTGATGGATACCAATTGACATATTTCAGCAAACAGGTACTGCCCTGGATGTGCTCACCAGATAATGTCAAGAAATCTTTAGGACAGCACTATGCTGAGTGAAATAAATCAGTCATTCAAAGATAAATAGTGTATAAAACCATTATTGTAGAATGAGTATAAGGATCCAGGAGGAGTGAGGCTGGAAGCAGAGGGATGGGAATCTACAGGAGGAAGAGGTAATTCATTGGGTTGTACAAATTGAGGGGTATAGGAGGGTGAGGGAAATTGAAAGAATTTGTTCAAATTTTTATTTGAATTTTGTAAATAAACTAGTAGGGGGGAAATTTGACCATAAAACTCTAATATATTATCTTTGAGTAATAGCTAATAATAAAAATAGTATGTAATGTTTCTATGAAAAGAAAAAAGAAGAAAAGAAAAGGAGAGAAGAGAAAAGAAAAGAAAAAAGAGAGAAAAGAAAAGAAGAGAAGAGAAAAGAGGAAAGGAAAGGAAAGGAAAGGAAAGGAAAGGAAAGGAAAGGAAAGGAAAGGAAAGGAAAGGAAAGGAAAGGAAAGGAAA
>NW_006400243.1:625902-631626 GCF_000299155.1 Elephantulus edwardii | reverse complement strand
AGATAGAGACAGAGATAGAGATAGAGATAGAGAGATAGATATGTATTCTTGGCCTAGTGGCAAGAAGCTGTGCTGCAATCCTGAAGGCATGTGGTTCGAGGCCACCAGTTGTTCCATGGGAGAAGAATGGCAATCTCCTCCCTTGTGAGTAACTGCCTCTAAAAACCACAGGAGGGTTAGCTATGGGTCAGTTCTGACTCTACAATACACAACAAATATATACATATGTGCGTATACATAAGTACACACATATATACATATGTGTATGTACACACACATATATCTTCAACACACACACACTCACACACACACACACACACACATCTATATATCTTCAAAACAAAAGAAGTACCTTTGTGATTCTATTTCCAAAATATCACAGCTGTAGAAAACTCTTTAGACAAAGTTTTACTCTGAAGCATATGAGGTCACAATATTGGAAAATGATTTGGTTTTTGTTTTATTGAAAGACATTCTGTTTTTTTCGGTAGTCAATGCCAAACAAAATTAACTGGAGAAGGTTTGCAAAGTCCAAATAACATGCAAGTATAAAGTACAAATAACATACAATTTGGTACTAGCAGTAAGGAGAACAAGAGATGTATTGCATTGGGCAAGTCATCTGTCAAGGATCTCTCCAAAATACATATTAGCAATGATATCAGTTTGAAGACTAAGGGATGCCTGACTTGGGCTATGGTCTATCCAATCAATTGTTATTTTTCTCAGAGTTGGATAATGAATAAGGATGATGGTGACACCTTTGAGTTGTGATGCTGGAGAAGAGTACTGAATACCCTATGGACTGACAAAAGAACAAACAGATATGTCTTGGGAACAGTTCAGCCAGAGTGCTCCTTGGAAGCAAGGATGACAAAGTGTCATGTCACATGCTTTGGACATGATACTAGAAGAGGCTATTCTCTGCTCTAGTAAGAGATATCATGCTTGGAAATATGAAGGGTCACTGAAAGAAAGGAAGATATCAAACTAGATAGATTGACACAGCGACTGCAACAGTGGGTTTAAATGTGTCAGAGATGATGAGGATGGCATAGGATGGGACAGGGTTCAGATAAAGGCACCAAACGACAGCTATAACAATAACATCAATCTCTAAAATTTGGGTTTCAAAAACAATTGTCACTTGCTCACAGTGAAGCACTTTTTCTAAGAGCTAATCAATTTCTTAATTAGATTAAAAATCCAATCTTTCTACCAACACTCAGAAGATCCAGGGATAAAACACATTTCACAGTAGAAAAATCTCCTCAGACTTGGCTATTGAGACAAATGCATCATTCTCGGGCCTGCTGGATTGCTGAAATCTGATGATGTGATAATTTTCTCTTTTATCAGCAAAGTTAATGAAGACTAGAAGTTCCAGAAACTGGGGGACTCAGCACTGACAACTGTCAATATACAAAGATGGAAATGTTGAACTGAACACTGGGCAGACCTATGAATGGGGTGACAGCTGAGTCTTTTAGTCATTTGCACTGCATAATAAAGGCTGCTGGAAGGACATGAAAAAATTTGCATTGAGGAACCTATATTTTTAGACTTTTATAGAAAAACTTTCTTCTTTAGTTACTCTTTTCCTAGGAAGAAAATACTGCACAGTTTATTAAGCATCAGTGAGCCAGACACAGCTTGTCTCTGAAGGCTGCCAGTCAGGCTTCTTTCTGGAGATGACTTTCTGACAGGAGAGACAGATTTCATTACTATACTCTCAGACAACTCTTCTCAGATTTTGTCAATGGTCCTGGTTTTAAAGGTGTACCCCCTTCTCCCAACTGGCATAAATCAGTTCTGCTGAAGAGCTTGTTAGAAATTCAAATTCTCAGAAATTCAAATCCCTACTACTCTAGACCTACAGAATCTGGGGTGAGAATGTGCAAATCCTGTTTCAAAAGCCTTCCAAGGTCAAGATTGGGAACTTCGATGAAGAGGTAGCATAAACAGGATTCACTTAAAAGCCCTCAGCGAAAAAAAAAAAGAATTAAAAAAAAGCCCTCAGCAGTAAAAGAATGATGAAAATGAAATCACATCTTTAAAAAGCTTGCTGAACTTTCAACTGCAGACCGCAAATCCAGACATTTTTACATGTTCTAACTTATTTAATTCTTGACATCCAACAATATCATTAATAATACATGAAGTAGAATCTTGCTGGAGATAAATTTTAAGTGTCAGGAGCAGGACATTGACAAGGAACTGCCAGAAATTCAGGCTGCATTCAAAAGAAACTGTAGAACAAGGGATATCATTGCCCACATCAGAGGGCTGAAAGCAGAGAATACCAGGAAGATGTGTACTTGTGTCTTACTGACTATACAAAGATGTTTGACTGTGTAGATTATAATTCATTATAAACAACGTTAGGAAGAATGGGAATTCAGAACACCTACTTGTGCTCATGTGGAACCTGCACAGAAGACCAGAAAGCAGCTGTGGAAACAGAATGAAGGATTACTGCATGGTTTAAGATCAGGAATGTTGAATGTCAAGGTTGTTAAGAGAGGCTGTTCCTTTAAAAGGGACATCACACTTGGAAAGATGGAGGGTCAACAAAGGAAAGGAAGACATCCTCCTGCCCCAATAGGATGAATTAACAGTGACAAGGGACTCAAATGTGTCAAAGATGATGAAGTTGGCACAGGATAGTCTGTTGCTCATGGAGTTTCTATGCATACTACTCTACTCAACACCACCTAACAGCAATAATTTTCAATCTGTATGCTGAGTTGTATGTTCTTCAGTCTGAGAAGCTTGATATGATGAAGAATGTAGTATCAGGATTAGACGAAGCAGTACCAACATCCTGTATTATGCAGACAGCACAACCTTGCTTGCAGAAAGTACAAGTATTTACAAATGGAGTATTTACTGATGAAGCACAAAGACTATAACTTTCAGTATAGATTATGCCTCAACATATGTTGTTGTTGTTATGTGCTGTCCATTTACCTGCGACTCATAGTGACCCTATGTACAACAGCTCTAAACCCTGCTCTATCTGGTGTCCATCTTACTGTCTCTGACACACCTACCTCCATTACACCAGTCTCTGAATCAATCCTTCTCATCAAGAGTCTTACTCTCTTGTGCTGTCCAAAACTTCCCACAACTGAACCAAAAAATAGCATCATGATAAATGGAGAAAAGATTCAAGTTGTCAAGAGTATCATTTTACTAGGATCTACAATAAACACTCGTGACCTCAGTAGTCAAGAATCAAACAATGTAGTGAAATAGGCATATTTACTGCCAAGGACTCCTTCAAAGTACTAAAGAACAGGGATGTCATTTTAAAGATTAAGATGCATCTAGCCCAAATCATGGTATTTTCAGTCGCTTTGTATTCACTGAAAATCAGGCAGTGAGTAAGGATGAAAGCCTTTGAATTGTGGCCTTGGCAAAGAATATTAAAGATACCATTGAAGGCCATTGGCACAAACAAATCTGTTTTGGAAGAAGTACATCCAGAGTGCTCAAAGATTCTCAAAGAGATGGATTGACTCAGTCACTGCTGCAGTGGGTTAAAGCATAGCAGAAATAGTGTCAGCACAGGATCAGAGAAGATTCCATTCTGCTGTTCATCGGGTCACTGTGAGTCAGAGCCAGCTCAACAGCACCTAGCAACAAAAATCCTTGTGATGAATCTTTGGCGTAAAACATCACTTTCCCTATTTTCCAGAGATGTTAAGAACTGTACTGGGATTTATCTCAGGTTCTAAAGCATGCACTCTTAATCAAGGAAGTTATGTTGTATTGTTAGGGTAATATGTCTACACAGTCACTAACATTATAACTATGTAGTCCGCATTGATGTAAATGTACAAAGAAACTTACATACCAGCTCATAATTAAATGAGTTTATTCCAGTGCATGGTATAATAACTGTAAAAACATGTAAACATGATCTGTAGAGTTTTCATTGCCTTGTTTCTTGGAAATAGATTGTCAGACCTTTTTTCTTACTTTTTCTTACTCTGAGAGATCCACCAAAGCCTGTTCAGCATCCTCGCAGCACACAAACCTCCACCAACAGGCTAGTGGTGACTTTGTATGAGATGGAATCAAACCCCAGCCTCCTGCTTGCAAGATAAGAATTTACCACTGACTTACCATGGCCTCTCTATCAATATTAGACTTTCGTGGGGCTCTGGTAGCCTAGTGGCAAGAAGCTGCACTGCAACCCCTAAGGCACACAGTTCGAATCCACCAGATGCTCTGCTGAAGAGGGAGGGGCAAACTTTTCCCGTGCCAATCTGATGGTATACCAAATTAAAAATAAATAAAATTTTAAAAAAATACTAGACTGTCTTATTTTAACAATTGAACTGTGGTTTTATAGGAGAATGTCCTGGTGCTTAGAAAAACAGTGTTGAAAATGTGAGGCTAAAGCCATTTACTTTAAATGGCTCCAAAACAGAGAGAAAGATAAAATAGAAAGCATTTGGGCAAAATGTTAACAATTGTTTATATCCACATATAAATTTCAAAAAATACATATACCCCTGAATGCTAACCAGGGAGCTTGAGCCTAGTGGTTAGGAGTTGAGCTGCCAATCAAAGGCGTATGGTTCAAAACTGTCCATCAGAGAAAGATGGGCAATCTCCTCCCCCATGATTTAGAGCCTCTGAGAAACCTTTGGGGGCAGAGGAGAGAGATGGGAGTCAATATAAGTCAACTCCAACTCAAGAGCACATAAAAATAGCAATATGCTAAACAGCTGAAAAAATAGTAGGATGAAAAAACTTATTAAATGGAAGATCAGGTCTACCTAAAATAAAAGTTAGTAAGTAAAAAAGAGAAGAAAAAATTAGCGATAGTAAAATATATGCTGAGATGAAAATAAGGATCTACAAAAGGGAAAAAAAAGAACGTGTTCACTTGAATAAAATTAAGATATTCAACTGTGTTTTTTTCTAGTACATCCTAACTTTAAAAATGAAGGGCTTTCTACACAGCATGCAGAAAAAATGATTTTGACAAATTATTACCTAACTTGAGAGGGACTGGAGAGCATCATGCTGAGTGAATAGCTCAGTCCCACAAGGACAAATGTTGTATAAAACCATTATTATAGAATGAGTATGAGACTCCAAGGGGAGGGGTGAAAGCAGAGGGATGGGGATATGCAGGGAAAGGAGATTAATCATGAGGATGCACAGTTTGATGGGGAGAATGAGAGAAATTAGAAGAATCTGGTCTGAAAAACAATGAGTCTGAATTTTGTAAATAAACCAATACTTTAAGAACAAAAGGCCTGAACATTTGTATAACTTTCATCATTTCTCCAAATTCATAGAGTTTCCAGAGGCAAGCTATTTCAGAAGTGGATTGCACTCCTGCTTCCAAGCTTGTTTTAATCAGGGAGCGCCACCAAACTTTGTTCACCATGGGTAACCATTATCACATTTGAAATAAAAGTGTCATAGTGTTTAGCATCACAGAAACTATGAGTTATCTCTGTACATCAATGGACAGACCAGTGTTATACCACTTAGAAGAATGTTTGACCAAAAACAATTAAATCCAGGCCTGAGGGCCCCAGATTAAAATCACCCACCTTTGACTTGATAGCATAACTTTCTATCCACTAGATGTTGTTGTTAAGTGTTGTCAAGTTGTAGACTACTCATAGTGACCCTATGAACGAAAGACCTAGAATAAGAATAAGAATAAGAATAAGAATAAGAATAAGAATAAGAATA
>NW_006400243.1:625000-625637 GCF_000299155.1 Elephantulus edwardii | reverse complement strand
CCCTCTCCAAGACATATCTGTTTTCCTGGCCATCCATGGGATATTCAGTGCTCTTTTCCAACACCACAGCTCAAAGGCGTCAATTCTTTTTCTGTCATCCTTATTTACTGTCCATCTCTCAGGTTCATAGCTAGTAATCAGAAAGACTGTGGCCTGAATCAAATGCACCTTAGTCCTCAAATTAAATAATTACTCTTCAATAATTTGGAAATGTCCCTAACTGCAGACAGGAAAGGTTATTTCTTGGAGAGGAACATCATGATTGGGAAGGTGAAGGGACAGTGAAGGAGAGGAACACCCTCAATGATGTAAACTGACTTCAATAATGGGTTTGAATGTATCAGACAGAGATTGTGAGAGTGGCCCAGGATAGGATAAAGTTTAGATCTGTCGTTCATAGGGTCACTGTCAGTCATACTTGACAGGATGGCACTTAATAAAAACAACAACATAAATAACTTGTTCAACACATTATTCTTATTTTTATCATTTTTGGTACTGTTTTATGTCTAAAGATTATGCATTTAATCAATTTCAATAAACTGTTGTTGTTGTTGTTGTTATGTGCCATCGAGTTGTTTCCGACTCATAGCGACCCTATGTACAACAGCTCTAAACCCTGCTCTATCCTGTGCCA
>NW_006400243.1:609021-620860 GCF_000299155.1 Elephantulus edwardii | reverse complement strand
AGGAGAGGAGAGGAGAGGAGAGGAGAGGAAAGGAAAGGAAAGGAAAGGAAAGGAAAGGAAATATGGAGGGCAACTCCCTGACCAGCTGACTGGAAGAGATCTATAGTCCCATTCCTAAGAAAAGGCAATCTGACAGCATGTGGAAATTTTGGAACAATAGTACTAATATCACATGCAAGCAAGATCTTGCTGAAGATTATCCAAAAAGAACTGGAATAGTACATTAGCAGAGAATGGACAGATGTGTAATTTGGGTTTAAAAGAGGCCATGGCATTAGGGACATCATAGCTAAAATTAAACGGATATTGGCTGAAAGCAGAGAGTACCACAGGAATGTCTGTGTTCCATTGACTATGCAAAGGCATTTGACCTTGTGGATCACAACAAATTGTGGCTAATCTTGAGAAGAATGGGAATCCTGCAATTGTACTCATGCAAAATCTATACTTGGACCAGGACGCAGCAGTTAGAACAGGGAAATACTGCATGGTTCAGGATCAGGGAAAGTATGCATCCAGGATGCATCCAATTTCCATGCCTTTTCAATCTATATGCAGAATAGATCATTCAGGAGACTGGACTTTATGAGGACAAGTGTGACATCAGGAATGGAGGAAGACTCATCAACAACAGACAAGACAACCTTGCTTGCTGAAAGAGAGGAGGACATGAGGTGTTTGCTCCAGAAGGTCAAGGACTTTAGTTTTCAATATGGATTGAAGCTCCATATTAAGAAAACAAAGATTCTTACCACTAGGCCTACTAGCAGCTTCATGATAAACAAAGAAGAGATTGAGATTGTTAACAACTGCAACTTCCTTGATTCCACAATTAATACTCTTGGCACCAGCCAATCAAGACAAATTGCATTGGAAAAGTCTGCTGTCAGGGATCTCTCTAGAGTACTAAAAAGCAACAGTGTTGGTCTGGAGACTAAAGTGTGCCATGGATACAGACTATGGTCTTCACAATTATTTGCTATGCATCAAAGAGCTGGACAATGAGTAAAGATGATAGAAGTAGAATCCATGCCTTTGAGTTGTGGTGCTAGAGTAGACTGTCAGGAGAACAAACAAGTCAGTCCTGAGAGGGTGAAACCAAGCTACTTCCTAGGGGTAAGGATTTTGGAGCTCCATCGTGCAAACTTTGGGCACACGGCCAGAAAGGATAAGTCTCTGGAGAAGGACATCATGCTTGTAAGATGGAGGGAGAGAGAATGAGAGGAAGACCCCATAATGAGATGGATTGATTCAGTGACTGGAAAAATGGATTTAGCTCTGTCAGTGACAATGAGATTGACTCAGGATAGGGAAAGGTCAGAACTATTATTCATAGGGTCACTGTGAGTCACAGACACATAATAATAATAATAACAACAACAACAACAAAATAGAGACAGTAATAAAACTTTAGCAGGTCAAGATGTTATCTTGGGGGATTAACTGAGTCATTGAATTTACATTGCTTAAAACAGTGTCTGGTTCATGAGAAGAGTTTACCCAATCATAGCAGTTTTCTGAACATTGAACTCCTTGATGTATGTTGGTTTTCTCAATCCCAAATACTTAAAACCAATCCTCAGTGACCCTAATAAATTTTTTGGCAGAAGACTTAGGTAAACTAGAGCTTTACTAACTCAACCTGAGCACTGAGTGACACAGGATGTGGAGAAACCATGACTGCAGTGGCCCAGGTGCAGAAGGACCAGCTGAGAAGACGAATGACCCTGTACCTCTTTATAAACATAATTGAACTGTGGAATTTACTATGACGTGTGTCATCTCCTTCAGATTATTTCCTACACTGTGTCCTTTTGGTGTTTGCTTCAATTAATATCCTTCAAGCATAAGGAAAGTTTTACCAATTTGAGCATCTCGGGGATATGTAACAGAAAAGCTGGATATCTTTAATGGTTTCATAATGATAGAAAACTAGATTTTAAAAATAATGTAGGTTGTCAAGCTTTGATAGTAATTTTATTGTTATTATATGTACCCCTCAATCTCATGTGGGAGTCTTTGGTTTTCTATCTTTCCTTTTAATAACTTAAGGGTATAAAACAGAAATGCAATTGATTCTCAGTAATACTCATGTGATAATGAGCAGGAATTCAATGCCTTTAACATTTATTATTCCTGAACCTTAATGATTTCCTCTATCCTGATGACCTCTCTAGGGACCATCCCTGGATAATTACTAAGAGGCACTGATAGCAAATAGATTCATTTCTTCCTCTCATAGAGACTCTGTCATTACTATTCTGGTAATGCAGGGATCATAGAGCTTCCTGTTAATGTAATTTCTGATATTTGAGACTCTTTCCTTGTACTTAACTTCTTTCTAAAGAGTTCAAATACTTAAAATATAGCACTCATTTTGTAAAAAATGTTTGTTTTGGGGGGTTGTTCTCTCTGTTGGGTTTTTCCTTCCTAAATTTAGACTGAAGGTTCTTGTTAGGAGTTAAAGTCAGCTTCTTCCATTTTTATCCTATCCCTTTTCTCAGTTCAGGGAACTACCAGATCTTCTCCCAGATGTATAGAAAGCTTCCATAGAGAAATGTGGAGTATAAACTCACATGGGTCCTTGTGAGTACAATAGGTGTAAGGTACTGTCTGGTCAAAATCTAACAAAACAAAAGAAATTGATTTCTGTCAAGCCAGAACTAACTCATAGCTGACCCTACCTTGAGTTTTCAAGGCTATAAATCACCAGGGAAGAGATTGTCTATCCTTCTCTTTCAGAGCTGCTGATGGATTGGAACCACCAGAAAGACATAACCTTTGGATGAGGGACTAGAGTATCAGAATTCTGGAGTTTGAATATCCAGTCAAATAGTTAAAAACTGAAAACAAAGAATAAAGGTGGTGAACATCAGTTAAAGGAAAAAGCTTCTCTTTTCTGTGCCAACCTAAGAAAGGGTTCTTTAAAAATGTCCATCTGTTCTAGAATAGTAGAACCAGTACTAATGTTGATTTGAAGGAGGAAATGCTGCAAGACAAGTATTGTTATTCTAAATAGACCATTTATTCAAGGGAAGCCAAGGATGTCCTTTTAACTGATTAGTAGATTGGGAGCTCCCCAAAGATTCATTTGCTTGCTTCAGAAAGCATCATATGTCAGTGTTTCTAGGGATTAGGAGATTGATAGATGAACTTGCCCAAGGATTTCCAAAGATGAAATGCAACCCATACAGTAATAATTTACCTATGTCTCTTAATGAGTATGTCTTTCATTAAACCTGCCCTGCACCAGAGAAAAGGGAGCTGTGATGGTCTAGTGGTAAGGAGTTGCAAGGACACCTCAAAAGCAAAGGTTCAAATCCACAAGCTGCTCTGTGAGAAAAAGATGGACAATCTCCTCCTGTGTGATTAACTTCCTCCAAAAAACCTGCTGGAGGGTCAGCTATGGGTTGATTCCAACTCAACAGTACACAACAACAACACAACACCAACAGAAATCAAGCTGAAACCATGTGGTCTGAAGCAGGCTGAAGATTATCGGATGTGTCAAATCTGCACCACCTTTACTCAAATGGAAAATTCCTTTTTTATATATTGTAGATTTTATTACATAGAGCTCTAACAATCTTTAATGAAAAGCTATCTACTTATCAGGCTGAGACCTTAGTCCTCTTAGTCTAAAAGGACGGTCTCCTAACCAAGCTGAAGCCCCTCATGGATGTTTGCCTCTTCACCTGCAACTTATAGCTGATATTCATTCCCTTCATAGTAACAGAATAATGATTTTTTTTACTTGTATCAAAGATACATTTTTAGAGGACGTTATTGTTGTTACATACCATTAAGTCCATTATGACTCACGGTGACCCTAGGAACATCAGAGCTGAACTATCCTGCAATCATCCTCTCCATCTCTAATATGCTGTGTCAATCCATCTTGGTGGGGAGGGTCTTCCTCTCTTTCTTTTTTTAAAAATTTTATTCTGATTTCTTTGAATATATTGTTTTTCACAAAAGATCCTTCCCATTTCCTTCACCCCCAACCACCCATGGAATTGTGCAACCCTACACTTAACACCCTAACCCCTACAAATCCTCATCCCTCTATTTCCACCTTCCCCACTTCAATGGATCTTCATACTAATTCTACAATAATGGTTTTATACAGCATTTGTCCTTGTGGGACTGAGTTTGTTCACTCAACATAATGCTCTCCAGTCTCTCCCAAGTTAGGTAATAATTTACAAAATCATTGCTCTTGTGTGCTGCATAGTATTCCATTGTGTGGATGTACTATAATGTCTTAATTCATTCATTTGTATTTGGTCATCTGGGCTGTTTCTGTTTTCTTGCGGTGGTGAGTAATGCTGCTATGAACATTGATGTACAAGTTTCTGGTTGAGCCTCAGTTCTCATTTTCTTGGGATATATTCCAAGCAATAGAATAGCTAGATCATATAGAATTTCACTTTTTGAAGAAGTTCTGAACTGCCTAAGTTGCACCATTGTACAACTCCACCAACAATGTAATAAAAGTTCCTATCTCCTCACATCCTCTCCAACATTTATTACTTGCTGTCCTGTTAAACTTTGCCACTGCTACTGGAGTGAGATGGTATCTCATTGTGGTTTAAGCTTAGAAGCCCTAGTCTATGATATAAAGAGACTGCTAAATACAGCCAGAAATGTACAATATGAAGAGAATAAAATAGATGTATGGGACCTTCTCAAGATTAAATCCCAATATTCTTCAAAAATGTTTTCCAATAGGGTGAAAAGAAAAACTACAGACTGGGAACAAACTTTTGGCAATACCATCTCAGACAAGAGTCTCATTGCAAAAGTTTATAGATACTCCTGGACTTCCACAAGAAAAAGTATGATAACCTAGTTGCCAAATGGCCAAAAGTCATGGAAAAAATTTTCACAGAGGAAATGGCCAAAGGACACATGAAGTAATGCTCCAAATCACTGGCAATAAGAGAGATGCAAATCAAAACCACAATGAGATACCATCTCACTTCCTCTCTTTCTCTGACATTCCACCTTTCCCAGAATGATGCCCCTTTCCAGGGAATATTGTTGTTATTGTGTACTGCCTAGTGAAAACTAATCCAAAACTAACCCTCCAGTGGGTTTTCAGAAGCATAATTGCACAGGAGAAGATTGCCCATCCTTCTCCCACAGAGCAGCTCATGGAATAGTCACCTCATTCTCAGTGAACAGGAAGACAGAGTGTTTACTGGACATTGCTATGTTTGCTATGATACTAACTTTTCTGTTTTCCTCTTTACTTGGTGTGCCAAATGATACTACTTCTCTTTGATAACAAAATAGTTTTCATTTAAAACAGTTCACTTCAAAATGGCCATCCCCAGGTTACTTCACAAGGATCAAGACCACAGCCTACTAAGTAGTCTGGAATTCAGCTAATACAAATAGCCCCAGACATTCCTTCTTCAACTCAACTCAAACTCGTGACTTTGAGTCAGAACTGACTCACAGTTGACCCTCCAGTGGGTTTTTGGAAACTATAAATCACACTGGAGGAGAATGTCCATCGCTCTTTCTTGGATTGGTGTGGCAGCTCAACTCCCTATCAATTAGTCCACCAGAGCTCTAACATCCTATAATTTTGTTAATAATTGCTGTTCTAAGTACCTGAGTTTTTAGTTACCATGTATATGCAGAGATAAGAAGTGGGGCCTCTTTATGACCTTCTGGAGAGCAACCATGAAGAGGAAATCTACAGGGAATGTCCTTTGATGACTCAGCCCTTAACCAGATAGACTCCATTTTTAAGGCCAGCTCCTTACACCTCCTGATTTGCCTATTATCTCCTTTTCTAAAAGACCCCACTTTTCCCTCTTCAAAGTACTAAATGAAAATAGCTTTTCCATGCACTCTTAACCTACACTACAAATACTCCTTCAAAACCTCCTTGCCCTGAAAGAGCTCTGAGAAGGTCATACCCACTGTCTCCTATACAGCTTATGGGCAGATAATAAATTCTGTGCATTTTCTCATCTTATTCTTATCTCCAAGATTGGTTTCTCCATTTGCAGATAACAAAATAACAACTTTGTGATAAGAGTGTTAGCAAGATTTGTCATTTAGAGAATGTACATAATTCAGGAAACTAAGATTTTTTTAAATGACTAATGTTTCAAAATTTTGCATGTCTAAAACATCCACTCAAAGCACAAAATAAAGCAATGTATTTTAATGGAACAGAACCTGACATTATTTGTGATAGGATTTTAGCCTCTACATTTAAGTTAATCTTTAAGAAACTTCCATTTGTTGAGATCTGTGTGGTATAATATAAAAGAATATCCACAATTACCAGAAAAAGCTTTTAAAAGCCAAGTATCTTTTCTAAATATAGGTTTATATAAAGATATGAGGCTGAATTTCCCCCCCCAAAGTTTCAACAAAACATGTCATAAAAGATTGGCTGCAGAAGTATATATGAGAATCTTCTCTTCTCTATCAAAGCAGTAAAAAAAATTCTTCTAAAATTTAAATAAGTGTAATTTTTCTTTCTACTTTTTCCAATTCTTTGCAAAGCAGAGTTTCTAAAATTAAAAATATATTATTTTGTCTGTTACCATACAGTGGAAAGTGTCAAGCTACTAACCAAAAGGTTATATGTTTAAAGTCTCCACCTGCTCTGAGATAGAAAGGTTGCCAGTCTCCTTTCATGAACAATTATAGCCTTGAAAACTGAATAGAGGGTTGCTATGAATCAGACCTGACTCAACAGCAGTGGGCTTTATTTGGTTTTAAAATGAGTTTAAAATTTTATTTATATAAAATAATATTTATTGTTAACTTATGACTTTTCATTTCTAACATAATAAATAAGGCTAAATAAAATCCACATTAGCAAAATCTCCTTTTCCTGTCCCATGTTACTTTTAAATTTATTAGAACAAATGTGAATGAAAAAAACAAAACAAACAATAATAATTTTGAAAAGTATAAAACTACCCTGAAGCTTTAAAAGGTATTTGATTTTACTGGTATAGTCATCTGACTCAACTTTGAGGATATTTGCTGAGTATTTTTTAACCCAAACTGGTATATTTTGTTCGGGAGTGATTTTCCATTGACAAGCTAGTAATGGAAAGGTAGCAGCCTTAATGAAGTGTTTGCAGATGGTAAATTATTATAACAATTTAAAATCACATTCTGACTTTATGTTTGAAAATCTATCTCAAACCCATTTCCATGGAGAAGGAACTGACTCATCGGTGACCCTAGACTGGGTTTCTGAGGCTATAAATAGAATGAAAGGCAATTGCCCCTCTTCCTCCCACAGAGCTGCTGGTGTGAGAAAGATAAGAGAAGACAGTATTTGGATTGGCAGCACAATGCCCTACAAAGTCTGACATCGGAGATCCTTTATAAACGTTTATAGCTTTTAAAATTCATCAAATCTTATCAGACCCTAATATGCCAAGATTAATTGAATCAAAACATGTTTAAATGCTGTGCTTTAGTGTCGCTGTTTGTTCGCTGGCAACTTAACAGCAACACCATTATGGGGGTAAGCATGAGGGAGATACACCACTCCTGGAGAGGATCAGAGAGTCAATCCAGCTCAATTTTATTGGGATCTGCAGTGCGCTTATATACACAGGAAGACCAGATACAGTGGGCTTACAGCCGTGGGACATGTGGGTTGATTAGAAGAACCTCAGCCTCATGCGGACCACTCCCAGCTCAACAGAAGGCAGCCTTCTTCCCAGGAAGTGAGCTTTCTCAAGCCAGTGCAGGGGCGCTTTCTCTGTAGGGAGGCTTGCACTTATCTGGAGCTTAGGTGATCTGTCCTGGCCAGAGGCCCTCCCTTCCTCCCCAACATTCTGTAACACTTTAGTTTTTCCTAAACATAAGATTAAAATGTCATTTTTGAATGTCCAATCATTAAAAAATAATCATATTGTCCTTATCTGAGTGAATTCATTTCTGCAAAGAAGAACTAGTGGGGGATAGCATAATTAAATTATGGCAGGATTTACTCTTTAAAAGAACATATCAAAGTTATTGTTCCTGTGTATTTCCATTGTGGGAATGTACCATAAGGTCTTGATCCATCTGTTTGTGATTGGACACTTGGGCTGTTTCCATGTTCTTGCGATGATGAATAATGTTACTATGAACATTGGTGTAAAAATCTCAGTTTGTGTCTCAGTTCTCATATTCTCAGGATATATTCCAAGTAGTGGAATAGCTGGGTCATATGGAATTTCTATGTTCAGCTTTTGAGAAAGTGCCAAACTGCCTTCAAGAATGGTTGCACCATTTTACAATCCCACCAACAATGTTTAAAGATAATAAAAGCTTGATTATTACTTAAAAGAAGAGAGAATTAGAAAGAAATTGGGGACTAGGCAATTTTTAAAATGCTCTTGATTCATCTGACAAGGAAATTCTATAAATAGAATGGAATTATCTTTTATCTGGAAACAAATATAAGTGGGGTAGGATTGAGAGGAAATCAATGATCTGCAAATCTTGGCATCAACTGTACTGAATGTTTGGAAGTCAGGTTGGAGGGCACGGCAGTGGTCATCAGTGATGACCAATATAGATCACTGCTTTCCACTATACCAACTGGCTCAACCATACTTCAAAAATGGAACCAAAAGAATACTAATCAATAAAGCAACTATCTTCCATTTCCCAAAATTCAGCCAACTCTATTAATGGGCTATCATTTCTCTCCTGATCATTTTACCAATAGAACCATAAATCAAAAGTTAGCTAACCCTTATGACTTACTAGAAATATTCTCTGAGCAGAAAGGGTAGATACCCAAAGATATGTATAGTTTTGAAGTCATTCACTTAAGTAGAGAGTTAAATCTATTCTTTTTGACATAAGCAAAAGACAACATTTATTCTCCAAATAAGAATTTTACTAGTATGATATTAAATTGAATTTTGCCCTGACTGGCATTACTAATCACTGGTTGAGCAGTCCAGCACATGTCTTTGAGCTCTTTGAATTCTAGAATAATCATCTATAAACCCAGGAGCTTCTAACAAGAAGTCTATGGGGTTTTTTAATAACCCTTTTAATGCCCCTTTCTAGCCATCACTCCAGGTGTCTCATAATGCATCATTACACATCTGATAATTGCCAGAGAGCATATGCTAATGACACAGATAAGCAGGCAAAACAGAAGCAGCTCATGTAGTCTCAGAGTATTTACTTAGTGTTTTGCTTTACTCCTTCACCTCTGTGACCTTGAGTCAAATGTTCTTTTCAGGCAATTCTCAGACTACTGCTTCTGAAGGATTGGTATCATGGCCTTGCATGGGGCAAATCAATGGCCTTTCAGCCATAGCTAGTGTAGGATGATATTGCAAAGAGTGTTTTAAAAGATGAGAAGACTAGGCAGTTGTTATGCTTAAATGCAGTCCAGGCAGCTTTACACCCACTGGTCTTTTTACTATTGAATCCATTAAAAAACTGATACCTAGTACTTCTCCCCAGACATCTCCGTTTATAATCCCAGCACCCAGACAAAAATGAGCTATTTGATTAGCCAGCAAACCATCCAATAAATTGGTGGACTACCCAACAAATGATAGGTAAACAATTTTTCATATAATTTTTAAAATAGCTATTACATATTTTCCCCTCCCATAGCATCTCATTCTCTTTCTAAGGTTTGTGAGCCTTGTGGTAGATAAGGGTAGCAACAAAGAAGGGGTGTAAATAGACATACACACACAATACACATACACAAAAGGATAAATGTTGAAATGCTTTTCACTTAAAGTCTATTGATACTTTGAATTTTGGCATAGATATATTTTGTTTTATTCTGAAAAGTAGAATTTCTTTTTATTAGTAAAATTATAATTTGAATACTATTATGAGGAAAGTGCAAATAGCTGAGTTAAATGGGGGGGACACCCTATTTAATATCATGAAGTAACATTCATGGTTTGTGATAGTTTGAAAGGTTATTTCCCTTAAGCACCAAGCAAGTGTTGTTGTTGTTACGTGCCATCAAGTCGCCTACAACTCATAGTAACACTACTTACAACAGCCCTAAACTCTACCCTATCCTGTGCTAATCTCACTGTCTCTGACACACCCACCCTCACTACTCCAGTCACTGAATCAATCCACCTCATAGAGGGTCTTCCTCTCCTGTACTGTTCCTCCACCCTTCCAATCATGATGTCCCTTTCCAAGGACTGGTCCCTCCTTGCAACATGGTGCTACTTAAAATATTGTGTCTTGTTATTTTATTTGCCAGAAAAAAAGTGATGAAATGGAATCCAGTGCTGGATACAGTTTTTCTATTAGTAAGTACAGAAATCAATGGAAAGAAATACCATAGTCATGCCTTTTTTCAGTGTTCTGGAACCCAATGGTAACATTCTTTGTTTTGATATTAACTAAAAAATGCTACCCTTATCTACCGCAAGGCTCACAAATACAATGCAAGAATCCGGATTCCAGCTTGTACCTCCCTCCCCCACATCCTGAAATAGCATTGGGTTTATTACAAATATTTAGTATTGGCTTTGCATAGGTTGATAACATACTAAAACAGAACTGAACATTATTCCAGTCAATGAGGCATCACCTAACAGATTTGGGCATGTTACTGAGGGGGCTGTTATTGGAGAAAAACATGATGCTGGGAAGGGTGGAGAGTCAATGAAGGAGGGGAAGACCCTTGACAAGGTAGATTGACATGGTGACTGCCTCAATGTGCTCTTGTATGTCAGGAAGTGTGAGGATAGCACAAAATAGAACAGGGTTCAGATCTCTTTTTCATAGGGTCTTTACAAGTCATAGTCAACTCAATGACATGCAACAACAACAAAGTAAGGGTCACTATGAGTAGGCATCAATGCAACATCAGTGGGGCTTTATTGTTGTTGCTATTTGTTTTTTGGAATTTTTTTTAAGAGGGAAGTAGAGGATATATCTGTAACAAAAGAAATCAGTACATTTTCCCATTTTTAAAGAGAGAGATTAAAAACACTCAAAGTAAACCAAACACCAGGATAACTGAACAATTACCTTCTGAAACCTTTATCAGATCACAGCAACCCACACAAATAAATATAAGAGAATGCTTGGAGGAAGATAATAATCAGCTTTAAATAACAAATGGAAATTCTTTTTAAGGTAAACAGCATAAGTAAGAGAAGTTGTTAAAGTATGTTGTTGTTGCTATGTGCCTTTGAGTCGCTTGAGACTCATAGTGACCCTATGCACAACAGCCCTAAACTCTGCTCTGTCTTGTGCCAATCGCACTGTCTCTGACACTCCCATCCCAATAACCCCAGTCACCGAATCAATCCACCTCATAGAGGGCCTTCCTCTCCTGCGCTGTCCCTCCACCCTCCCCAGCATGATGTCCTTCTCCAAGGACAGGTCTCTTCTTACAAGGAGCCTCAGAATCCTTGCCTCCAAGGAGCCACCCGGTTTAACCCTTTCCAGGATGAATCTGTTTGTTTTCCCAGAAGTCCATGGTACTCTCAATACTCTTTTCCAGCATCACAGCTCAAAGGCATCAATTGTCCTTCTGTCCTCCTTGGTCATTGTCCAACTCTCTGATGTATAACAAGTGATTGCAAAGACCATGGCTTGTATCAGACTCACTTTAGTCTCCAGAGAGATACCATTGCTCTTCAGTACTTTGGAGAGATCACTAACAGCAGACTTTGCCATGGCAATGAACCTTTTCATTTCCTGGCTACTGGTGCCGAGAGCGTTGACTGTGGAGCCAAACAAACTAAATCTGTGAACAATCTCAATCTCTTCACCATCCATCCTGATGCTGCCAATTGGTCCAGTGGTGAGAATCTTTGTCTTCTTGACATTGAGCCTCAATCCATAT
>NW_006400243.1:605143-608921 GCF_000299155.1 Elephantulus edwardii | reverse complement strand
AAAAAAAAAGTAAATGGTTTGAATGTGCCCAACATCTCTGTTGGGAAAAGATGTAACCGTTAGCTGCTCTAGAAGTCTTGAAATCCTATGGGGCAATTCTATTACGTCATATAAGATCCACTATGAGTTGAAATTGATTTTTACATGGAGACATATGAAAGAATATTAATTCATTATTTTCTGTTATAAATGCATGTTTTCTAATTTGTGTGAAAGAGTCATGACTGACCAAAATAATAATTCACTTTTTCAACATAACTCTCATCTTTTCAAATGTTATAACACATCTCTGTAAACAAACCTTTTCTTCTGGATGGCTTAGTCACCCAGGTGGGGTACTAATTAGCAGAGAATATTTCATAAGTGTTCCTCTAATGAGCATATCAGCATAGAGCCATTTCACTTCTCAGGATTTTATTATTTTTCTTAATTGTACGATATACTCATATTTAAAAAATATGATCATTAATGATTACATACTCCTCATCTGAGTTAGGACACAAAGCATTGTTAATATCCTAGACGTTCCTCTCAATTTTCACCTCTTTTTAGATGACATCCCATTTCCCATCTCATAGAGGTAACCAGCCACTTGTTGTTTGGGCCACCAGGTTGAGGACAACTATAGTGATCCTATGAACAAAAGATTTGAACCTGTTCTATCCTATGCCATCCTCATACTTCCTGACACGCAATAGCCCATTGAGACAGTCACCATGTCCATCCACCTGGTTGAGGGTCTTCCTCTCCTCTGCTGATCCTCCACACCTCCAAGCATCAGGTCCCACTCCAAGGAATAGCCCCTTTATCAACACACCCAGAGTATGTGAAGCAAAATTCATCATTCTTGCCTCCAAAGGGTACTCTGGCTGCACCCTCTCCAAATCATATCTGTTTGTTCTCTTGGCTGTCCATAGGATGTTCAGTGCTCTTCTCCAACACCACAGCTCAAAGACATCAATTCTTTTTCTGTCATCCTTATTCATTGTCCAGCCTTCAGATGCATAGCAAGTAATCAGAAAGAATATGGTCTAAATCAGGTGCACCTTAGTCCCCAAACTGACATAACTCCTCAATAAATTGGAGAGGTCCTTAACCGCAGATTTTCCCATTGCAATGCATCTTCTTATTTCCTGACTGCTGGTGCCAAGGGTGGATGTTAATTGTGGATCTAAGCAAGATGAAATTGTTGACAGTCTCAATCTCCATCCATCATGACACTGCCTATCAGTCCAGTGGAAAGAATCTTGGATTTCTTGACACTGAGAAACAATCCATACCAAAGGTTGCATTCCTTGGTCTTCTGCAACAAGTGCTTCAAGTCCTCCTCACTTTCAGCAAACAAGGTTGTGTCATCTGCATCTGCATAGTGCAGATTAATAATAGGTCTCTCTGCAATCCTGATTCCACACTCCTCTTCATAGAGTCCAGCTTTTTGGATGATTTGCTCAGCATACAGATTGAATAGGTATGAAGAAAGAATACAACCCTGACCCACTCCCTTCTCAATTTTAAATCATGTAGCCACTAGTTTAACTATTATTATGATAATCTGTGGTGGTACATGATCTGTTTTTATTCCCCCTTAGATATTGTTTACTATGATTATTTTTATTACTTTTTATTGCTATTTTATTTATTACATTTATTTTTATGGACTCATATGAATATTCTGAACTGATCTTCAACTATCGCAATCATTCAGTCAGATTCATCCTGTCAGATTTTACCCTTCCTGTAAAAATAGAAGGATAACTAGTAAGACATGTGTAGAAGTCCAAAACGGGAATGGGAGGAAGGCATGGGAGTAGAGTGTGGGGCTTGGGGGAAATTAGCAGAATGATGGAGTGAAGAGAGGGAATGGGGGAATTAGGAAAGATCCAATGGCGATCTCAATGGACAGGGTATTCACAGGCCTAGATTAATGGTGATTGGTTTTATAAAATAGTATGTATGAATGATTGTACAGAATATAATGTGAATGAAGGAATTTGTGAAACACAATGTGTTCAAAGTTTATATGCAAGCTTGTTTGTTGTTGTGTACCATCGAGTTGGATTGGACCACTAGCTGACCCTCCAGCAGGTTTTCAGAGGCAGTAATTGCACAGGAGGAGACTGCCCATACTTCTCCCGTGGAGCAGCTGGCTGATTTGAATTGCATGTCATTGGGATTGCAGTGCAAATTCTAACTACTAGACCACCTTGAAAAAACTTCTTATCAACTTTAGATGGGGCTGATAAAACATGAAGGAATATTCCTAGAGGAGATTCAGTAAAATACTGAGATAATTTCTTTAATGTAGGATTACTAGCCTCCATCAGATTTTGTGAGCTCATGATTGAGATTCACATGGCTGGGGTATTTTGTTTGTTGTGTTTTGGGGGAATTTGGAGGGGTGTTTGTAGGCAGAAAGTAAAGACAGATTTATTAGAAAGTTATCTTCTATAGATGGGATGGACCTTCCACCTTTCAAAGGCAATGTGGAGGGGCCTTCAAATGGCTGTTGTTAAATGTATTTTACTGAGCAATGTTCGTGTTACAGAGGACGAACTTCATGATTGTCATGTGCCATCTTGCCAACATCAAAATTATTTCAAATTTGCTTCAAATATATTCTGGATAATTGAGATTTCTTAGCTGAACATTTGGGAGATGGTTGGGTGTGGCACTGGTAACACAGAATTAGGCCCCTATTGATTACAAAGGCTTTCTTGTGAGGAATTAATTGAGGTAATATGGTAACCAAGTAGTCCTGTATAAACAGCGTGTATGAAAAACATCAAAGCTGGCCATTTCACTATCTATATAACTAAGGAATTAGCTCAGAATCTAAGAAAAAGTTTGGAGGAGAAGTAATGAAAAAATCTGAAAGCCAGTCATAGCATCATATTATAACATTATATTCACTCTTACCTGAAGAAAACGACAGTAATTATACATTTATGTACTAGACATACCCTTTTGATATGTGTGCACATATATACATATATTTGTTGTTGTTTGGTCCAGTTGTGAGATATTTTGTTTTCTTCATGTTAAGATGTATTTCACACTCAAGTCTGAGCTTTGTCACTAAGTGCTTCAAGTCGTCTTCATTTTCTGCAAACAAGGTTATGTTATCAGAACACTACAAGTGGCTAATGAGTCTTTTTTTCCAATAGTAATATCCTGTTCTTCTTCATATAGTGCAACTTCTTGCATTCTTTTCCCAGCGAATATATTGGGGAAAGTATGGCAAAGGGATACAACCGTGTCACATATCTTTTCCATGAGCACAATTAAGCATTCTGAAATTCCATTCTTTGTAATGTTGTCCATACTTTATTATGATCTAAACAATCAAATGTTTTTGTGTAGTTAATGAAACACATGTAAATGTCTTTTATTCTCTGCTGTCAGGCATGATCCATCTAATGCCAGCAATGATGTCCCTCATCTCACATTCCATTCTAAATCTAGTTTGAATTTTTCACAGATCCCTATTGCCATACTGCTCCAGTCCTGATGTACTGCTCCAGCCATTATTTATTATCTTCAGCAATATTCTACTTTTATATGATATGAATTACATTATTTTAACATTTCTGCATACTATTGGACCTTTTGTCTTTGAAATAGGCACAAATACGGATCTGTTCTAGGCAGTTTACCAGATTAGCTTCGTTTCTTTTTTTTATTTTATTTTTATTATTTTTGTGTGAGTGTACCGTCAAATCAGATCTGACTGGTACAGGAGGAGATTGTCCCTCCTTCCCCGGCAGAGCATCTGGTGGAT
>NW_006400243.1:596493-605043 GCF_000299155.1 Elephantulus edwardii | reverse complement strand
ATTGAGCCTCAATCCATATTGGAGGCTACAGTCCCTGACCCTCTGCATGACACAATTTAAATCATTGTTACATAATTGTAACATAATTAAGTGATAAGAGTGACAGATCCAAAGTGCTAAAGAGCAAGGATGTCCTTTTAAAGACTAGAGTGTGCCTCATCCAGCCATGCTCATTTCACTTGCTTCCTATACATCTGAAAACTTCACAATCAACAAGGTAACAGAAGAATCGGAGCCTTTGAACTATAAAGGCAAGGTGGTTAAAAAAAAGGCAAGGATGGTGAAACTTCATACCACACTTAGTGAGAAAATTATGAGGAGGGCATAGTTGTTGGAAAAAAGATGTCCTTCTGGGAAAGTTGGAAGATCGGAAAAAGAGAGAAAGACACCCAAAAAGATGGATTGACACAGTGACTCTAACAATGTGAAGAGCTGTAATGTAAGTTTGGTGAAGAGAGTGAAGATGGTACAGGAGAAGCCAAGATTCAGATCTGCTGGTCATAGGGTCATAGGGTTATTAGAAGGACCATGATTTTTTATGTTATTTGCTAAAATCGTGCCTATAGACTAAAAGTATAGATCATGTGTTGTTGTTAAGTGCTGTCAAATTGAGTCCGACTCATCACAACCCTTAAGAGCCATGCATGTCCTATCCTGTGCCATCTTCATCATTTCTGACACACTCAAGCTCATTGCTGCTGTCACTACGTCAATCCATCTCACTGAGGATCTTGCTCTCTTTAGCCGACCCCTCAGTTATGTCCATATCCAAAAACCCTAATAATAACCCCTAATAATATGCCCAGAGTATATGAGATAAAGCTACATACACCTTCTTTCCTCCAAGGACCACTTAGGCCACACTTTCTCCAAGACATATCTGTTAGTTCTTTTGTCCAACAGATATTTAGTAATCTTCTCCAACATCACACCTTGAAGGCATTGATTCTTCTTCTGTCATCCTTATTTGTTGTAGACTATGTAGAGTGTGGGGTAATCACATAAATATAGACTATGATGTTATTTTTAAAAATATTAAAGAGCTATATGCTTTAGACCAAAATCAACTTGAAGAACTTTGTACTATGAGAATGTGGAATGTGGTTTTGTTGCTTCATTCAAATAAGGTTCAAAGATAACTAAGCTTTGTCAAGACGTGTGAACAGTCTGAGATTTTACCCTAATTATAAGTTAACAAATTAACCTTCCCTGGTCTCATGGATAATAGTGGAAGACATGAGATATCTGAATTAGAAGTGAATTAGGGGATAGGGAGTGGGTCGGAGACAGTGAGACCAGGTCAGGATAGAGCAGAAAACTCAAGTGGGGTTGATTTCTTGCAGTGATATTTTGAAGACCAAAATCCCCATATAGCAACATGAAGAGGGTCAGATGAGAACTCTCAGAGTATGTT
Organism: Elephantulus edwardii; assembly: GCF_000299155.1. Taxonomy (NCBI): domain Eukaryota; kingdom Metazoa; phylum Chordata; class Mammalia; order Macroscelidea; family Macroscelididae; genus Elephantulus; species Elephantulus edwardii. The sequence continues at coordinate 603,629 of NW_006400243.1, read as the reverse complement.
GTATTGTTATGTGCCATTCTGTTGTAAGCAACCCAAAGCTCTCTAGCAGGTTTTCAGAGGCAGTAAATTGCATGGGAGATTTCCCATCCTTCTTCTGCAGAGCATCTGGTGGATTTTAACATTGTGCCTTTGGGATTACAGCACAGCTTCTTATCCCTAGGCCACCAGAGCTCCCTCACCCAGAGTGTAGGAAACCCAAATTAATAATAATGAAACTGATCAGAAGCATGCTTTCTTCAGAGGAAGAAACTTTATCCAGAGGGAGAAACTGTATTTCTAAAGAATGTAATAAATCCTTCTCAGTGTCAGAGGGAGACATTTTCTCTTTTGTCCAAGAGAGTTTACTACATATTCTGGAAAAACTAATCCACAACAAACCACAAAGAAACATGAGAGATTCATGGAAAATTATCTCCTCACAACTCTGAAAGCATTTTCTATGTTTTCATGTCTACAAAATAAAATACTAATACTCATCTTTTATACAATCATAGTCTTTACACTATTATATAAAATATAAAAATACAGACAGTTTAAATACTAAATGTATTACTCATTGCAATAGCAGGAACCAAATAAACTAGAATTCTTGGATTCCAGGATCTCCTGAGCCTTTTCAGAGGACAGGATATGTTCCTAAGTTGCCAATGTTCCAAACGTCTCTCAGTGCCCTAGATTTTCCTACAGTTCATTTCTTTCCGATTCTAGCCTCCATTGAAGTTTCTTCTCACATTTTACCTATGAGCACGTCATTCCTCTGCTCCCCTGACTGATCTGTCCACACCTTTGTATTCTATTCTTGGAGAAGGTTTACATCTGTCGTGATGAATACCCAATTAGACCAAGATTATTGTCTTCCTTTTGTAACTTCTCCCTGGTGCAGCTCTGAAGTCACAGTGATTGTTTAATGGACCAGAAAGCATCTGATAATACAGGACCTCTGGACTCCTGGATTCCTGTGAATACCCCTGAAAATATTTTCATTCAGCTTCTGCAGTGGACCAGACACTTGGTGAGATTAATGGGCTGACTTAATTGAGGCTACCAAATGAGCCATTCTTCTCTTTTAAGAGAACATTGTGTTCAATTTCTTATACATACACAGCACAGTGTTGGGAGGGCTTCTTATTCTAGTAGCTTTGTCTTATGATAGCATTGAGTGTCCTGGGAATTATTAAAAGCTCCATCACTGATACATGGAAAAATCACTTGCCTGATCTCTGTAGGCATTTAAATAGAAGAGCAAATATTTAAAACATAGTGCTAAAATGACAGCAAATTATTGCCCTGTAATTTTCCATATATCAATCATAGTAGATATGGAATCACATCCTGGTTAAGAGCAGATACTCTCAGAATGAGTTGGGGTAGAAGTGATAAATTTCATGGATTTAAAGATTATAGGACATAAACACCTTCATATATTTCATTTGATAAGTCAAATAAAAATAATTGCCTGATATATATTAAACACCAGGAAAGGGAAACAATAGGATGAGTTCTGAATCTTTCATTTTAATAGTTTATAATATAAAAGGAGACAAAGGTACAGATATGTGGAATAAAATGAAGCAATAAGACAAAATAAAATAGATGATAGTAAAGAAATCAAATTTCAGAGAAGATGAAGCCTAATATGATCAGTTACCAATTGGCATGACATTAAAAACGCTTATTTAGAAAGGTATTTAGAAAGGATTAGTTCAAACTGGGGCTGACCAAGTAAAGTTTTTCATCTCAGTTACGCATGGCAGCTGATTGTCTACTGATATTAAGAATGTACCCAAATGAGAGGGACATTGGAAGGGAGAAAAACTTTAATGACTATCTTCATTTAATATCTTTTCTGGTAATCTGGAATTTAAATCAGGTTCTGTATATTTAGCCTAGAAAGAAAGAAAATAATTATGTAAAATGTAGGCATTAATCACATTTCTAGGAATTATTATGCTATGCATCAAATGTATATATTTGATACATACATATTTTATATATATACATATATCTTATATATAGACCTATATATGTAAAGTACACATAGATTAAAAAAATCCAAATTTTGTGTTACAATTCATATATGAAATATAGTCACTCTGCGTCCCTAAAGGCTCAGAGATGATTAGCAAGAGTTTGCACATGCAACAATTAGAGTATGTGTGATATAAGAGATGTGATGCTGGAACCATCCATAAAACTCCACAACCATGGCAAATTCTTTTAGACAAAAATAACTGTGATATTATAAATAAAGCTGCCCTAACTATCTAGTTTTCAGTACCTTCAAGTTTAAGCATACATTGAAATGGGGTGTTCATTTGTCCCCTGAAGTTCATGAACAAAAACCTTTGTTTTAAACAAAGAGCTGGTATGTCACCGTCAATAATCACAGATTTCCTATTAACTACTCTGAGTTTGTTGTTGTGCCATAGAATTATAGACGACTCATAGCGACCCTATGAATGAAAGATCTGAGTACTGTTCATAGAGTTTCCAGAGGCAAGTCATTTCAGAAGTGGATATCACCTGCTTCCAGGCTTGTTTTAATCGGCAACCTCCACCAGACACTGTCCATTATGGGTACCCATTATCACATTTGGCACATCATTGTCACAGTGTTCAGCATCACAGCAACCATGAGTTACCTCTGTAGAGCAATGCACAGACCAGTGCTATACCACTTAGAAGAATGTTTGACAAAAAAAACAATTTAAACCCAGCCTGAGGGCCACAGATTACAATCACCCACCTTGGGCTTGGCAGCATAAGTTTTTGTCCACTAGGCCAACATAGCTCTCTCTATGTTGTCATTGTTATTGTTGTTAAGTGCAGTGTGTTAGCAGTCCTAAATCTTCTTCCACAGAATAAAGGTGTTGTGTGGGGTCAGGTACTGGATATATTTTTTAGACTCCACTCATAAAAGGCTCTATTATTAAGCTATTTATGGACTTATTCTGTCCTCTAATAAAGGAGGGGATAAATAATGAACACTGTATTGAAACAGATGAGTGAAAGAACTGTTTAAAAAGAAATACGTGATTAGGCATTATTTTCAAGACAACAGCTCAGAATAGGAGGTGCATAGCAAAGTGGACTGGGGAGCGGGGTGGGCGAAAGGAGGGAATTGTGCAACAATGAAAAAATGGGAATCCAAGTCTTCTGTAAACTTTTCTTCAATAAAAAAGTAAATTTTAAAAAAGAAAATGAGAGGAGGTATGCTTGCCAGGCTGACGCATCACTTTAATCAGCACATTACTTTCACTTCACACTTCAACATTCATTACTGCCAGATGTACATTGTTGATGCACAAAAGAGACTTTTCCCCCCCACTACTATCACAAAGGCAGAATGTTGGATAATCGGATAGTCAATCTAGTTGATAAGTTAGGAGTAAGTATACCTGATCTTGAGGTGGGCTGCATCTCTGAATCCCATTTATCTTTCTCTTTGTGGTCACTTGACTTTCAGAACAAAACAATGGGAGACACTCTCAACGTACTTGTTTATAGAAGATGGTGAGCCTAAATTTCTAGTTTATTTGTTCATAGTTGCATGGGTAGCAATAACACAGCCTATTGAATCTTTTCTTCAGTCTAGAAAATCCGTGAAAGTTTTCCGTAATACATGGCGTGAACTGTTGGCATTGTGACCTTGCCAACCTCTCCTCACCCATTCCTGACCTCACATTTTTCTTTCCATCAGGGACTTCTACATTTTTAGTGTCCTGGGATCTTATAATGCCAATACTATGTATATGATAAGGGATCTCTTGTGGCCTAGTGACAAGAAGGTGCTGCAATCCCAAAGGCACATGATTCAAGACCACCAGAAGGATGAGCAATCTCCTCCCATGTGATTAACTAACTACCTCAGAAAATCCACTGGAGAGTCAGCTATGAGTCGGTTCTAATCCTGCAATACACACAACAATAACATGCATATGATATGATCTTCTCAATTGCTTGTTATGTGTCGAGAGCTGGAAAATTAATAAGGATGGCAGAAGAAGAATTGGTAACTTTGAATTGTGGAGCTAAGAAGAATATTGAATATTTTCAAGAGAACAGCTCTGTCCTGGCGATGATAAAACCAGTCTTCTCACCGGAGGTAAGGATTTTGAAACTCCATCTCTCATATTTTGGGCCTATTGTGAGGAGGGGTCTTGGACATCACGCTTGGAAGGGTGGAGGGTCAGCACGGGAGAAGACACTGGATGAGATGGACAGATACAATGGCTGTGGCAATGAGGTCAAGTGTGTCAGAGGTGATGAGGTTGGCTCAGGACAGGGCAAGGTTCAAAGCTGTTCACGGAGTCTCTGTGCATCATAGACAAATCAGCAGCACATAACAACAACATGTACCTGAAGCCTAGCACTTTATAAAGCAAGAATATTTAACTGTTATGCTCTCTTAAATACTTACTAGTTGTACATCCAGAGGAATCTATCTAGAACACACTGTACCTGGACTGCAAAATAGGGCTTATAATTACTCTGAGAAGCTTTCGTGATTATCCAAAAGAGATAATAGCAAAACATGACACAAATTTGAAGGGTCTATATTGTTATTTGTTAAAAATACACTAAAACAAAATATTTTATACCAAACTATGTTTCTTATATGTTGGCATAAGACTTATAGCGCCACTTTCTGAGGATTTTCTTATTGTAGTATTAATAAGAAATTTGTCTTCCTTTATTAATTTATAATAGATCTATGCCAAATATACCAGATAAACAGTTATTTATTCACTCGCTAAAACTAAAAGTCCTATAAATACTACTCCTCACTTTGTTGGACAAAATATTGGCAACACGGAGATGAATGGTCATGCTACTTTGAAGGTATCCTCAGCCCAGGGAAGAAGACAAATGGGTGAGATGGGAGTAAATGAACGTGTTGGACATACATCAAAGTTTCCAAAGAAGCTCTAGCTTCACTCTACAAGTACAGCAATTTTTCTCTGCCTTTCCTCAGGATTGGGATTACTTGCTGTGATATTAGTTGTCCAGGCATCATGCTCTCAATGAGGAAACAAAAGGGTAAATTTTCATCATTCGTTCATTATTTTTTTATTCTTTTACAAGATATGTTCCTTTTTTGAGGACATTTGAATCAGTCATGATGGACTGACCCTGTCCTCTGCATCACTGAAGTGAGCAGATGACCAGGAGAAATCAAACAGAATCTGACTTTGAGGAAGGAAACCAATGCAACCGGAAAAAGAATTCTATCTTCCATAGTTTGTAAGTGAATAATAATATATAAGCTTATAGCTGGGCTAGAGATGTCTCCTTTGACGAACAATGAAATCAATACATATGAAGCAGAGCTGAAAGATGCAGACTTAGAGATTTGGTGATCTTGTTTAAGTCCCCAAATCCATCTGTACTTGAATTACTGAATTCTTTAGACTTTCCACTTATGACCAAACGAAAGCCTAATCCACTTCCAAAGAGTCAATTCTGACTGATGACAACCCTCTAACTGGGTTTCTAAAATTGTAAAGATTTTATTTTAGTGAAGGTTTCATTTATTCATTTATATACTTTCTTCCCTTCTCCTCCCCCAATTGCCTTCGTAATGTTTGTCCTGTTTCAGGCTATTAATTGTCATACATATCATTTCTGATTGTTTCAGATTGTCCTTCCTTTAACCCATTCCAGTGTATTGTTCATTATCTATCCATTTTCCCCCCACTCTTCCCCACCTTCATCTCGATCTTATTACTACAATCATGGGCTTAGGCACTATTTGTCCCTTTATGACTGAGATCTTTCATTCAGCACAATGTCTTCAAGACTCATCCATGTTGTACAGTGTTTTCCGAGTTCACTGTTGCTCAGTGCTGCTTTCTCCAGCAGAGTGACTTGTGGAATTAAACTGCTCACTTTTTTTGCTTAGCACCCCAGCACCTAACCTACAAGCCATGATCCACTTCAGTAAATAACTAAGCTTTTCTTAAACTTGATTCATTTGAGTTTCAGTTCCTTTCCCAATTATATGAGAAGGAAAAAAAATTCAAATATAGCATGAATGGTAATTATGAACACTATGGTCTTTTCTCCTTGGGAAAAAATTAGCCCAAAGAGAACACTGAAATGTTTGGGCTCTGCAGGGTACCTGTGATGTATCAGAAGTTACAAACCCAGAAGAAAATTCATCACTAGTTTTCTGCTATAGCTTTCTCTCTTAATACAGTCATTTTCTCTCCTTTTATCTTGTCTCTCTAACATACATATTCTTGTTCTGTTTTGTGTTTTCCTTTTTATTATTATACTAGTTTATTTACAAAATTCGAATGCATTGTTTTCCAGAACAGATTCTCCCAATTTCCGTCACCCCCACACCCATCAAATGGTACAACCCTATGATTAATCTTCCCCTCCCGCCTCACATCCTCATCCCTATGCTTTCGCCCTCCCCCCCCCAACCCGGGGATCCTTATAACCATTCTATAATAATGGTTTTATACAATATTTGTATAAACATACATACTCTTTAGTGAGCTGAGTGTGTCACCAATTCTATGGGCAGAAGGCAGAGAATCTTGCTCTAGATAATGACAAGACTGAATCTGCCTCCAGCACTCTGGTCACTCATTTAATTTGATGTGTTGTTTTACATCTTTGACTTGGAAAATCAAGGAGAGAGTATGGTTTTGCATGACTGGAAAAGTTGGAAAAGTTTGGAAAGTTGGAAACAGAATTAGAAGATAATTGTACTTCTACATAGTTAAATAGAAATGTTTTCTTTTAAATACATGGTCTCCTTGGAATCAAAAGCACTTCAAACTAATGGCTAATTGCATACTCAAACACTTTCTATGATAGCTAACATACTGAAGTGACTATCCAAGAGTTTTTAAATAATTAAATAAAGAAGGAATTGCTTCTATCTCTAGAAATGGTTATGACAGATGGTTTAACAATTCTGTCTTAAACATTCAATTAAATGTTAAGTTAGTAAAAGAAAGAAATTAGCACACTAAGGAGAGTTGAATAGAAGATTTCAAAGGGCAGCTCAGAAAGACAATGCACAAACACATCAAAAGACAGGAAAAACAGACTATTGACTCTCTAACCCAATATCTCCAGCAAATTGAAAAAGAACAGCAAGAAAACCCGACACCCTTTAA
>NW_006400243.1:587757-593403 GCF_000299155.1 Elephantulus edwardii | reverse complement strand
AAAGGGATGAAACTGGTTGGCATGTCCTTCTTAAGCTGAAGAAACTGAAGAGCAAATTCAAGCCTCAAGTTCTAATACTTAGAGATGCTATGGGAAGAATACTGAATGATCCAGGAAGCATCAAAAAAAAGATGGAAGTAATACACAGTCACTTTACCAAAAGGAATTAGATGACACAGAAGAATTTAATAAAATAGCATATAACCAAGAAGCAATAGTGATGAAAGAAGAAATTCAACCTACTCTGAAGGAATTGGCATAAAATAAGGCCTCAGGAATTGATGAGATACCAATTGGCACATTTCAATAAACAGATGCAGCCCTGGATATGCTCATCAGATTGTGCCAAGAAATCTGGAGGACAGCTACCTGGCTAACTCACTAGAAGAAATTGATATTAATTCCCATTCCCAAAAAGGGTAATCCAACAGAATGTGAAAATTATCAAACAACATCATTAATATCACATGCAAGCAAAGTCTTGCTGAAGATTATAAAAAAATGTCTGGAACACGATATCAACTGAGAACTCTCAGAAATACAAGCTGGGTTTGGAAGAGGTGGCTTTAGAGATAACATTAACAATGTCAGATGGATCTTTTGCAAAAGCAGAGAGTACCAGAAGAATGTCTATTTTTGTTTTATTGACTAGGCATTTGACTTTGTGGATCACAACTAATTGTGGCTAACATTGACCAGAATGGGAATCCCTGAACACTCAATTGTGCTCATGTGAAACCTATACTTAGACCAGGAGGCAGTCGTCAGAACAAAACAAGGAAACACTATATGGTTCAAAATCAGGAAAGGAGTGAGTCGGGATATGTTATTTCTCTATGTATTTTCAACTTACATGTGGAAGAGATCATTTAGTAGTTTGAACTCTAAAGAAGAATGTAGCATCAGGATTGGAGGAAGACTTATCAACAACCTTTGTTATGCAAATGACACAAGCTTGTTTGCAAGACTGAGGAAGACTTGAAGCATTTGCTGCAGAAGCTCAAGGACTACAGTCTTCAGTATGGATGGCATCCCAACATCAAGAAAACAAATATTCTCACCACCACGCCAATTGGCAGCATCAAGACAGATGGAGAAGAGACTAAGGTTTTTAACAATTTGATCTTGTTTGGGTCCACAATCAACACTCTTGGCAAATCAAAAGGAAGTCAAAAGATAAGTTGCACTGGGAAATCTGCTGTAAGAGACCTTTCCAGAATGTCAAGGAGAAATTATGCCAGTCTATAAACTCAGGTGCTCCTAATCCAAGCCATAGTCTTCTCAATTCTTGCAGTGCATCAGCGAGCTGGACAATGATGTAGGATGAGAGAATAAGAATCTTTCTTTGAGGTGTTAGCCTAAAAGTTGGCTTCTTTTACCCATTACAGTTAGCCCCTTCTGATCTCCAGCTAACTTAACTGCAGGCACGTGGTCTTACAAATCAGCAACAGCTGTGGGACTAGGATAAGGTAAATATTGCTTCCCACACTGAGTAGCAAGACTTGAGAGAGACTGGAGTAAGACCCAGGTGATGGTGGTGGAGAGACTGTGGCAAGCAAGGTGTAAGTAAAGGAGCCCTGAGATAAAGGGCCACAGCTAAAGGTGTTTGTTCTTCTTGTCAGATGCAAACGGTACTGGATGATTTGGATATGTCTGTGAACTGAACAAGAGCCTGGACTGATTGTGGAATTGTGCCTTGGAACTTATTCATCACCCCTACTCTCCACCTTCCTTCCCTAATAAACCCCATTCTCAGTATCACACTTGTGAGTCTGTGAGTCAACAACGAATAAACAAACCTCTTGCTACTACTGTAGCTCTAGAGACACTATGGGGTTGGGCTATGGGCTCTTTATCTGCTTTCTGCTCTGGAGAAGTGAGGAGCTGCTCTATTCTTACTCCCTCTGGCTTTTTCAGAGAGACACTCATGGTCTTGTGCCCTGTGTCCTGTTTTCTCTTCTTTAGATGTCTTTTGAGTTCTGGTTCTGGAAAAGAATACTGAACATACTATAGACTTGCAAAAGAACAAACTGTCTGTCCTGGAGAAGGTAAAACCAGATTCTTCCTTGGAAGTAAGGAATTTGAAGCTCTGTCTCACATACTTTAGGCATGCTGCCAGGAGGGACCAGTCCTTGGAGAAGGACAATAAATATGCACAAATTGATAAATGGAGAAAATAATTCTTATTACTAACTGGTTGCTATTTTTCTAAAAATAGTCTAAAATGAAATGAAAATATTTTTGGGAAAAAAATCTTGTCCTATTAGCATAGATTGTTATAGTTTTCTTCAAGATAGATACAAAGGGAATGGCACAAGCCATACAAGAAATCATAGCAGATCTGGAAAGGCCTCCTACTCTTGCATTCCCAGTGGAGAATGAGGAAAGAGATCCTACCAGCTCTGTAGCAGGAACTTTCAGAACTGGTGATTCCAGCACTTTTATAAGCACAAGAACTCTAAATGAAAGGATTGGCAACAATTAATATCACGGGGGGGGGGGGGAAGAAGTAATTTTTCATTAAATATGCAAACTAGCTGACTGGTTGAGGAGGAATAGGGAATAGAGGATAAACGAAGCACATACACATGTGAGGTGTCAGGAAAGGGCTCAGTGCTGTTCTTTTTTAAAATTTATTTTATACTGGTTTATTTACAAAGCTCATATACATTGTTTTTCACACCAGATCTTTCCCATTTCTCCACATCTCCCCTCCCTCCACTCATCAAATTGTGCACCCTATGATTAACAACCCCTCCCCCCACCTGTCCTCACCCCTCTGCTCCCACCTCCCCTCCTTAGATCTTCATACATGTTCTACAATACTGGTCTTATACAACATTTGTCTTTATGGGACTGAGTCAGTTCACTTAGCATAGCGCTCTCCAGTCCCTCCCAAGTTAGGTAGTAATTTACAAAATCATTGCTCCTGTGTGCTGTGTAGTATTCCATCATGTGAATGTACCATAATTTCTCAATCCATTCTGTTTTGGTTGGACATCTGGGCTGTTTCCATGTTCTTGTGACGGTGAATAACACTGCTATAAACATCGGTATGCGGGAGCGGCCGGAAAGGCGGCCGCCCCCTCGCCCATCACGCACCGCACGTTCGTGGGGAGCCTGGTGCTAAACCATTCGTAGACGACCTGCTTCTGGGTCGGGGTTTCGTACGTAGCAGAGCAGCTCCCTCGCTGCGATCTATTGAAAGTCAGCCCTTGACACAAGGGTTTGTTTTAAAAAAAAAAAAAATTAAAAAAAAACCCATCGGTATGCAAGCTTCTGTTTGTGCCTCAGTTCTCATTCTCTTGGGGTATATTCCAAACAGTGGAATAGCTGGATCATATGAAATTTCTAAATTCAGCTTTTTGAGGAACCGCCAAACTGCCTTCAAGAGTGGTTGTACCATTTTACAATGATGAAAGAGACACATTGATAGAATATTCTTTATGGCTCCACTTCATCCATTAGCTGTGAGCTTACAACTAGTCCCAAATATTGTGTCTTCCCACCCTAACAAACTGACTTGCCACTTGGAAAGTAGCACTCCAACTGAAGTACTATCACCTTCACCTCCTTCAGAAGATTCTCCCCACCCAGAGGTACCCTGAATGAAAATGACTAAACATTGAGGACTGAGATATTTCACTCAGCATAATGTCCTCAAGGGTCACCCATATTGTGTAATATTTTGTGAGTTCCTTGTTTTTCAGTGTTGCATAGTATTCCATTGTGTAAAAATACCATAGTTTTTCTATCCCTTTGTTTGTTGATAGGAACTTGGGTTGCTTTTATCCCTTTGCTATTGTAAATAATGCAACAATAAACATGGGTGAAGTCACAAAAGGACAAACACTGCATAACATCACTGTTATAAAATAGGAGAGGCATGGGGGTTAGGAGGAAACTAAGAAAAGAGGGGATAAATAATACTGCATTGGAACAGATGAAAAGAACTGTTTAAAAGGAGTAAATATATGATTGGGCATTATACATACAACAACAGAATAAGATACACATTGCAAAGAGGACTGGGGGAGAAGGAAGGGAGATTAATTGTGCAAAATGAATGGTTTCTTTTGTTGTTGTTTTTTTAGTGAAATGGGAAAGCGGGAAGTGTTAAAATGTAAAATAATGAATGAATGAAAATCTAACTTTTCTGTAAACTTTTGTTAAAATCACAATAAAATGAAAAAAAAAATCTTTAAAAAAGTAGAAGTGGAGGACTTCCCAACCAGGTCCTCCAATGTTTAGTTTCTAAGGATTATTGGAGAGCTGGCAGAGGGGTCTGTAGGGAGCTGTGTGCTGTTAACCCAAAGAAGCTATCTGTCAGGCAGATGGAATCCTCCAGATACTCAGAGGGAGAAATAATGGGAATGTCTTCCCCTCGAGTTTATAGCCTTAGAAAAAAACCAACTGCGGAGCCAGCTCTGAGTTGGTTCTAACTTTACAGCAATGAGTTTGGGGTTTTGCTGTTGTTTGTTTTTGATGAATTTGGAAAGGTAGAGGGTAGGAGATGTGTGTGTGTGGGGGGGGGGTTAGATGCTTTGAAGTTAAATCTAAGTCAAAGCAGCCCTGTGGACAACACTTGCCAGTTCTGGACCACTGATTGCTCTCAGCAGGAATCTCTATGAACTTTCAGAGTCATACTCCTACTGCTTCACAATCCTATGTCCACTGTCTTTTCCATTGGATAGTTAACAAAAACGATCCTTTTTCCTTTCCATTAATGGCTATGACTTGTAATTCCATTTGAGTTTCTCTCTTAGCACCTTGGATTCTGTGGTCCAGGGAAAGTTACTCAAAATGAGTCCCACAAAAATCTGCTTTGCATAACAAGCTCTTTCTAGTTTTTTTCTTAAACATTCCTCAGATTTCTCTAATTTTACAAAATATTTATATTTCAAAAGGAAGTTTGGGTTTTTTTCCATTAATTTGGCACAGGAAATAAGGAACAGTGTTCTACTTAGCTTCCAATTGAAGGACTGAATCCTCAGATCATTGGACATCATCAATAAGGAAAGCAGGCATACTATTGACTTCCTGAATGTCATTTAACTTAAAGCAAAATTTTACATTTCATTGGAGCAGCTCTTTACCCAACCTTGTAGGAAAAATCTAATAGCAAGCGTCTATGCCTAGGTCTGACAGCTAAGGAGATGCTTTTAATATATATATATATTTTAAAGCCACTTCTTCCATAGATCAACTGAAACTCTACTACTCTGAATTTTTCTAAAAATAGAGTATTTTTGCTTTTTAAAAACAACTCATTCACTGGAGATTTGTATGACTGAATTTATTATTTTTGTACTGGAGAGAATTCAAATCAAATGTCTGAGACTTTTGAGGTTAGGAAAATCTCCATGACAGCATTATGAAGATACTATGTTTACCTTTTACATCCATTTAATTAAATCCCAATAGCACAACTGGAAAAAAAAAACCAAAACAAAAACCAGAAACAGCCACACAAACAAAACATTTCACTGCAGAAGTCTAGAAAAAATGAAATTCATAATCTAATGCATGTGATCTTAATTGAAACTGGAGAAATGGAGCTACATGACAGGATAGAATTTATACACCAGTTTATACCCAGCTGCTAACAAAAAAGTAAATGGTTCATATCCTGTGCCCATTTTTCTA
>NW_006400243.1:568284-581182 GCF_000299155.1 Elephantulus edwardii | reverse complement strand
GACTGGTACAGGAGGAGATTGTCCCTCCTTCCCCGGCAGAGCATCTGGTGGATTCGAACCGTGCGCCTCTGGGATTGTAGTTGCAGCTTCTTGCCACTAGGCCACCAGAGCTCCTCTGAGATTAGCATCGTTTCAATTTCTAGGCATAGATAAGTGAGCATCTCAAGTGGTGCTTTCATTTGTGGAAACATTTCAGTTGGTACTCCATAAATTGCTGACCTCTTATTTTTCCATCACTGCCTTCATTACTACTTGGACTTCTTTTGATATCTGTGGCTCTTGATTATATATTGCCTACTGAAACATCTCTATGTGGACCAACTCCTGCTGTCTTTTTTTGCTGCTTCTTACATCATCCAATAGAGTTCTTCACTATTACCACTGAAGTCTCAATCCAAAAAAGTCTCTGTAAGTTAAACTTTCCTTAACAACGATTTGAATACCTAATATAGTCATTTGTTTTGTTCATTATTTCTTGCCTGCTTTCTGTAGTATTAAACAACTTTTTTTTTTACAACTTCTAATTATTACATTCATTGTTTCATTGTTTCAACCTACTAAAAAGTAGTCTCCGGAAGCACAAAAATCTTCACCTATTGACTTCACTGATCAATTTAATAGCTTCCATTCCATAATAGACAGCAACTGTCAACAGTAAATTTCAACTCCTTGATAGTTGAAAAAGCTCAACTTTCAACAGAAAGGTTGACTTACTGAATAGTTGTAAATATGAAAGAGTTCTGCTTTTTCATCCCCCTCACATCCCTGCTGAAGTCTGCATCTTCCTTTCTGAACTGGAAGAATACAAATACAATGTGGGAACTCCTGTTTTGACTTTCTGTATCAAAGAATTTTTAGTCATGGTAATTTAACTCTGATACAGAAAAATCAATCATGTGCTTTCAGATAGAACCAAATTATGAAAAGTAATAGAGTAGTATTTGAAAAAAAATTCAAAAATAGATATTACCTTGATGAAAAGAAATATTAGCAAAAAGTAAAATATTCATAGTGATAGTTCATATTCTTGCTAGAGTGGGTAGATTAGTTATTCTGAAACTCATTAAAATGATTCAAAGCTTTCAAAATACTTTCCTCTGAGGAACAATTCTTCTCTGTTAATTTGATTTTCATCCCCCTGACCAGTTAATAACTTGATTAAAATGAAAGGTATTCTAAGGAAATATCTACAAAGCTAGTAGAATTGATTTCTAATTTTTCTTTCTCGGGAAAAAACTCCAACCTATGCATCTGATAAAATCACCAAACTATATTTATCCTGGTGTAGGATATTAATTCTTACATTATGATGAAATAAAATAACGGAATTTTCATATCTTAAAGGTATTCTCTATATTTAGATAGCTCAAGCCCTCCCGTTTTGTAGAGAGAAATCTAAGAGTTTCCATGAGCTACCTACAGACAGCTAATTAATGCTAGAACCCCCACATAAATGTACCAAAACACATTTTGACATTTTCTTTGCAACATTGTTCAATGTAAAATAATACTAATTATTGTATCACCTTTGAGGTGATGCATTCTTGTTTTGTTTTTTTAATACAAAATCAACTTTATGTTCAATATTTTTATTTTCTCCTTATTTTTGAGGATCTGATTTTGCACAGATATCCCTTTAACATATGAAAGTGTTACAGACAAAAAGAAACTAAATAGCTGCCACACAGTTTCTGTAGACATCACAATTATTTTAATGTTCATATTAAAATGTGGATTATAGGGATGATTCTTCTAAAGGCATAAATGCCAATAGTTCAAAGCAGTAGAATGTCAGATAAGAACTTGACTTCTACAGAAATTCCTGTTCACTCCCTGTCTAAAAAATCTGAATCTAACCTCTTTGATACCAAATGTATTGATCAATCCAAATCAATTTATTCATTCTGTTCTCATGTGATACAAGCTGCCCATGCAGTACTTCTTCTGATCCTAATTATCCAGATGTAGGCCAAATCTCACAAGTATAAGGACACAGTGCTCCACAGTTATCCGAACAACTGACAAATATCAACTTATGGCTTAAATCTATTTAACAAGCACTGAAATAATATAAAGGCACTTTGATAGAATAGCATATTACATGTTAAGCTGCTCATGGAAGGCCTAGAGGCTCAAGAACACCAGCTATTCAATAACAGTCATATTAGAGGATTGTGGGTAGCTATACTATTAGAAGTAGAGCTCTGATAGAAACTCACTAAAAAATGAGAAGAATCAGTTGCAAACAACCATTAGTAATTATAATGGAATGGACATAACATAACAATGGAATGAAGTGTAAATATTGCAAACCTGGAAGCTGTCAAAAATGAAATGGAACATATGAAGTTTGACATTGTAAGCATTACTGAACTGAGATGCATTGGTATGGGCCAATTTGAATCAGACAATCTTATAATATACTATTCTGAAAATGAAAAGATGAGGAAAAGTAGTGTTGCATACATAATTAAAAAGGCAATTTCAAGATCTCTCCTAAAATACAATGTTGTGCATGATAGGATACAATGCATACATATACAGGAAGACTTGTTAACAGGATTATTATTCAAATATTAAGAGTTAATGCCTTTGAGTTTTGGTGTTGAAGAATACTACTGAATATTCATAGACTGAAAAAGAACAAAGAGATATGCCAGAGGCAAAGATGGTAAAGCTTCATCTCTCATACTTTGGTCATGTTGCTAGGAGAAACTATTCCCTGGAAAGGAATAGAATGCTTGGAAACATGGAGAGTCAGTGAAAGAGAGGGAGATTCCCAATGGGATAAATCAACATCCTGTCCGTGTCCATGGGCTGAAGTATGTCAGAGATGATGATGATGATGATGATGACGACGACGACGATGACACAGGATAGGATAGGATTCAGGTCTGTTGTTCTGTGTTACTATGAGTAGTACTTCACTTGACAAGATCTAATAACATGTTACTTCTTGGAACATTCTTAATGCTTTATTTTTTTTTCCTTGACAATCACAACATTGTTGTTATGTGCCATCGAGTTGCCTGAGACTCATAGCAACCCTTTGTATAACAGCCCTAAACCCTGCTCTATCTTGTGCCAATCTCACTGTCTCTGACACACGTATTCACATTACCCCAGTCACTGAATCAGTCCATCTCATTGAGGATCTTCCTCTCCTGCACTGTCCCTCCACCCTCCCAAGCATCACATCCCTCTCCAAGGACTAGTCCTCTCTTGCAGCATGCCCAAAATATATAAGGTGAAGCTTCAGAATCCTTGCCTCCAAGGAGCAGGCTGGTTTAAGCCTCTTCTGGATGAACCTCTCCATTCTCTTAGCAGTCCATGGTCTATTCAACTCTTCTCCAACACCACAGCTCAAAGGCATCAATTCTCCTTCTGTCATTCCTAGCCATTGTCCAGATCTCTGATGCATAACAAGTGATTGCAAAGACCATAGCTTGTAATCACACATTAAGGAAGAAAAAAAATAATGAGGTAAAACCATTGCTTGGGTGCACCAGCTACAGCAGAAAAGACAGATTCTATCAAGAAGAAATTGGAAGTAAATATTCAAATCATGCATAATCAAGAATAGCTAAATATCCTCCTCAGCTTAGAAGAGTAGGAAGTACTGATGAGTAGGGATATGATAGATACATTTTGTTCTCTTCTTTTCTGAAGATCACCTAACTTGATGTAAGGCAAAAAAGTGCATAGGTCATCAATCCAGATGTCTTCAGGGGATAGGAAGGTGATAGAAATCTGTAGAATTGTTTGTGTCCACGAAGTGTTCCATAAAGATGAGCAGTCTCTTCCTAGAGCAATTTACAGTCTTAGAAACTTGCTGCAGAGTCACTACAAGTAGAAAGAAACTCAACAGCAATGGATTTGATTTTGGGGAATAGAACAAAAGGCAGTGAAGTAGCTAACTGCAAAGTGCATACCCTTCACTTAAAAAATTCTGATTGGAAAAAGTTTAAACAGGCAAACAAAATACCTTACATCTAAAGATAAGAACTTCTGGTTTGCTGTCTCTGAGTTAAAGAAGTTTCCTAAATGAAAGGCCCCAGACAAAGAGGCAGAACCTGAGGTTACAGAATCCCTATTCCTTTTAGTTCAAATCATTAAGTAAATGAATTCCTCTCAAACTAAATATGGCTTAGGCTTCAAAGTTCAGAGTGAAACTTGCCATTTGCAAAGAGCTGCATTTAGAAAGAAAACAGGGTTGCTGACCCCTCAGAAGCTGTGCCATTATTGCACTTCAGTTCCTTGATAGAACTTATCAAGCCTGCAATTCATGTCCCTGGGACACCAGAGTAGCAAGCATAGACATTCTCTGGGAACCTACCCCCTGAGCATTTGGCACACAGCTCCCCTCAGTCTTCCCTTGATAATGTTGTCCTTGCTTTATGTCAGGATTGTCACTTCAGGTTAGGCCCGATGCCAATGGGAAGAATGTTTTTGCCAATCTTCTCTGACAACTGTCCCCAAAGAAGTCACTTCATTTTGATCTAACAGCATTTGCTGCACTGCACATTACTCAGCATCTAACACAGCCTTTTCTGCTTAGGTAAGGCTTATTACACAGGCTTCTGAACCCTTGGTTTGTATTTGTCTCTTAAAATGCACATGAAATCCATACATCGCACAAACAACCTGCTCAGCTTGCACCACAGGAGAAAGCACAGTGGCGTACGTCATCTGGCTGCACTGTGCAGAGGCTGTATTTTCCCACAACTGATTATTTACTTAGTTCAACAAATCTATCAGCACTACTTTTCCAATAGTGTGTACTCACTTCAGACTTTCACATCACAATTTGGTAATTATTTAAATGGTTCCATTTTTAATTTTTTTTTTTATAATTGTGTAGTCAACCACTAGGACATCAGAGCACCCTGGTTAATTGACTACCCAAACTCACTGCCTTTAAGTAAACTCTGGCTTATTCCAACCCACCATCGAGTTTAGGAGGCTGGAAATCCACAATAGGAGATTGCTTATCTTTCCCCTTTGGCAGTGGGTGGATTAGAACTGCTGGAGAGACATAGCCTTTTGGTTAAAAGTGAAATCCACTACACTTTATATACGAGAGCTCCTTTTAATATTCTACAGTACGGTGTCAATTTAACTTTTTTTTTTTGTAATATCACCAAAATTTATTGTAGGGTGGTTTTTTTTTTCTTCTACTAGTTTATCTGCAACTTAACACCACCACCACCAACAATAGCGTAGAAAGAGAGAGCAGCGGACCCAATGGATGGAAAGCCATGCTCCCAAGCCAAAGGTGGGTGACTCTACTCCACGGCCCTCAGGCCTGCCTTTAATTGTTTTTGGTGAAACATTCTTCCAGGTTCTGTAACCCTGGTATGTCCACTTGCTGCACAGAGGTCACTCGTGGTTGCTGTGAAGCTGAATACTGTGACACTGAAGAGTCCAATGCGAGAATGGTTACCCATGGTGGACAGTGTTTGGTGGAGCTCCCTGATTAAAACAAGCTTGGGAGCCGGAGTGGCATCCACTTCCATAACAGCTTACCTCTGGAAACCCTATGAACCTGGAGATAGGACGAAAATTATACAGGTGTTCAGAGCTTTCGTTCATAGGGTCACTATGAATTGCCTATGACTCGACAGAAGTTAACAACAACAAATAGTTTATTTACCAAATTCTAATACATTGTTTTCAAGAAAAAATCCTTTCAATTTCCCTTACCCCCTCCCCCACCTGTCAAATTGTACAACCCCATGATTAATCCTGCCCTCTCTCTGCACATTCTCATCCCTCTGCTTCCAACCTCTCCCACCTCGTAGGATCTTTATGAGTATAAATAGAACTTTTGTATCACTGGAAAACCCAAATAGTCATATGATCTAATTTATTGTAGTATTCACTCTATTGCAGTGGTCTGGAAGCATGCTTCTAATATCTCTGAGATATGGTTGTATATATCAATGGAATTCATGCATTTCTTTCATTCAAGAGTAATGAAATTGCAACTTTATGCTGTTGTTCTCAGCTGTCTTTATACTGACCAAAAAAGTAAAGTAGTCCTTGATAAGGCTTAAGAGCAGAGAGGATCATGGGAAACCCAGACAAAGTCCATGATACAAGGAATTAGAAATTGTTTTTCTATGAAGGTAAGTATTGTTGTTGTTATGTGCCATCGAGTCACTTGCGACTCATAGCGACCCTATGTACAACAGCCCTAAACTCTGCTCTGTCCTGTGCCAATTGCACTGTCTCTGACACTCCCATCCTGATTATCCCAGTCACTGAATCAATCCACCTCATAGAGGGCCTTCCTCTCCTGCACTGTCCCTCCACCCTCCCAAGCATGATGTCCTCTCCAAGGACCGGTCTCTCCTCACAACATGTCCAATGTATGTTAGACGGAGCCTCAGAATCCTTGCCTCCAAGGAGCCACCCAATTTAACCCTTTCCAGGACGAATCTGTTTGTTTTCCTAGAAGTCCATGGTCTTCTCAATACTCTTCTCCAGCACCACAGCTCAAAGGCATCAATTCTCCTTCTATCCTCTTTTGTCATTGTCCAACTCTCTGATGCATAACAAGTGATTGTGAAGACCATGGCCTGTAACAAACGCACCTTAGTCTCCAGGGAGACACCATTGCTCTTCAGTACTTTGGAGAGGTCCCTAACAGCAGACTTTCCCATGGCAATATGTCTTTTTATTTCCTGGCTACCGGTTCCAAGAGTGTTGACTGTGGAGCCAAGCAAACTAAAGCTGTGTACAATCTCAATCTCTTCACCATCCATCCTGATGCTGCCAATTGGTCCAGTGGTGAGAATCTTTGTCTTCTTGACATTGAGCCTCAATCCATATTGGAAGCCGCAGTCCTTGACCCTCTGCAGCAGGTGCTTCAGGTCCTTTTCAGTTTCAGCAAGCAGGGTTGTGTCATCTGCATAATACAGATTGTTGATAAATCGTCCTCCAATCTTGACCCCCACATTTCTCCTCATAGAGCCCAAGGTAAGTATTAACTCACAGAAATGTCTGAGTGTGTCCAAGGAGAATGTGGGAAAAACAGCAGGGTGGAGATAGCTTAACAGACACACAAGGCACCTCGCAATCCACTGAAAGCAAATAGACAAAATAAGTTGATTAAACGCAAATCAGCTAAGAACAAATAGTGAGAAGAAGCAGTGCTATCAGGTAATTATTAAAAGTTTCAGAAGCACAATGAGTCAAGAAGTCAGACTGCAAACAATTATGAAGCTCAATGTTATTTTTGTATGCCACCTCCTTGCTATTTGTACTCATTTAACAGCAGCAACACATCAAATAATGCAGGACACAATTAGTGAGTCCTCGGAGTGGTGTAATACTCTGTGTTGTGTGATCAGAAGTTAAGGAAGACTTCTTGCTCTGTTGATGAGCCTAACACACGGATAATTAGTGCCCAGTTCTCAGAATACATTCCTGTTTTGAATACAGAATGATGGCAGAAGACTGCTTTTTCACACAAACACTGTGGCACTCCCAGGGATCAATTTCCCCTTTAATGAAATCATGCTGCTAAGATTTTCTAGTAATTTACTTGGTTAGACTTATGTGTCAAATAGTTGAATCCTAACAACTTTTTATGAAACTTGAGATAAGGAGAATTAGAGTTATTTGAGGGAATCTACGGATTAATATTTTCACCACAAAACCTGAACTTTTGGATATCTTGTTGATTGCCATCAAGTTGAGCATGACTCCCAGCGACCCAATGAAAAAAAGTCCTAAAGCCTTTCTATAACTATCAAAGTTTATCAAAGTTCATAGATTATCCAGAGGCATGTTGTTTAGGAAGTTGATGTCACTCCTTTCAGGTATATGAATTGTTAAACAATAATACTTATTTTTTAATTCATTGTTGAAGTAGCAAAGACAGGAAAAAAAAGAAATGGCAAAGGGAATTTAAAAAAAAATCAGTTGCTGGTTTCTAAACTTCAATTCAAATAGTTATTCAACAGGGTACAATGTGTAAAAAGTTGGAGAATATGGTTCAAATCTTTTAACCCCCTGCAACATTTTCTTTCTAATACGATGTTGTCATGCACGCTGACTGAAGACAGTCCATCTCAGTTGAGGAAGCTTGGATTTGATGCCAGTTTGATTTTACCGTTTGCTCATTTTTTAAAGTAAAAAGAGTTTTATTCACATTGAAAGATTTAAAAATTAGAAAGTGCTAGAAATGAAAGTTTAAAGGGGCATTCTGAACAAAAAACATATAGAGTATGTCTTTATGCAAGAACTTTGTACAAAGTGTGGAAAGGATACATGAGTACATTTGAAGAGCTGAAATTCAACACACTCTGCAAGTTTTACTTATCAAGAATTTCTGTTGGCTAGGGTACACAACTTGAGCCAAAGTTTTCTTCATTCCCCAGCTGGTTTCTTCTGTTTCCTGCAACATATAGGGTGGGCTACTTTACAGTGTTACAAAACAAACTATTTTGGTCAAAAGAGTGGTGATGCTTCTGAATCATTGACTGTGTTTGCAACATAAGAAGTTCACCATCTCAGAGATACAGCATTATCTGCTGACAAAAATGGCGACAAGGTCCCTTTTCTTCCATTTGCATTTCTTCATATATTGAGAAATTTAAAATTATCAGCTCTGTTGGGGAAGGATGGGCAATCTCCTCCCACATGATCTGTAGTCTGTGAAAACCCACTGAAAGGTCAGCTGTGTGTTGGTTCTGATTCAATGGCACATAACAACAACAAAAATTAACTATAATTTTGTTAGATACAGTAGGTTCATTGTAAACATGAACTTAAATATCCCCCTCCTTTTATTTATCTACTACATTGCCATACAATTTTGCAACTCTTTCTATCAATAACTGAGCCTATTTCCCTACCTATTGAATCAAAATTGGCCTTGTGAGTTGCTTTGTAAGATTACATCTAAATTTGAGCTAAGGTGTTAAAAAATTATCTTTCACACATTTCTGGGTACATTTTGAGGATCAATGTCTCCATCAGGTGAATAAACTCATTCTAATCTGCTGAAAAATGAAAGATCATCTATAATAAAGTTCAGTCAGCTTGCTTTTGTTAAGGAGATTCCCAGATATGTGACAGTCCAGCCAAGATCATTAAAGATGATCCTCATCTGACCATAGATGCTTGGAAGTCTAACCAAGATTAGACGACCCTCTGAGTTGAGCCCAACCTAGACTGTCAACACAAAGGATTATAAACTGAACAGATGATTGTGGTTTTTAAAAAAATGGTGTACAATCAAATTGGATCCAACAGACACAAGAAGAGTTTGTCCCTCCTTCTCCTGCAAAGCATCTCGTGGATTCAAACTGTGCACCTTAAGGAGAGCAGCTTCTTACCACTAGGCCACCAAAGCTCCCTATTGTGCTTTTTTGAGTTGCTAATATTTGCTTTCCTTACTTGAGGGCTCCACCTCAGTTGCCCTATCTGCTAGTCTAAGTGTATTCTATTGTACACAGGATTTTCAAAGATCTACTATTTCAGAAGTGGATGGCCAATCTTTCTTCCTAGTCTATCTTAATCTGAATGCTCAGATTTAGAACAATATTTTACAGATAAGCATTTTACAGAATAGAGCAGATGAAAGACATTTCCCCAATAGTAAAAATAACTAATAGTTTCAGTGATAGCCTCTCCCTTGACACATGTGTTTTGACTCACCCATTTCTCTGCTCCACCAGCATCCCTTCTACTCCCACCTACTCCCTTCAACTCCTATATGATAGCTTATATCTCAAGTTCAAAATTGGGAAGTGTGTATGTCAGGGATGTGTCTTATCTCCATACCTTTTCAATCTATATGCAGAACAGATTATCTGGGAGACTGGGCTCTTATAAGGAGATATGTGGCATCAGGATTGGAGAAAGACTCCTCAACAATCTGTGTTATGCAGATGACACAACCTTCGTTGTTGAAACTGAGGAGTACCTGAAGCACTTGCTGCAGAAGGTTAAGGACCGCAGCCTTCAATATGGATTGAAGCTCAAATCAAGAAAACAAAAATTCTCACCACTGGGCTGATCAGCAGCATAATAATTGATGGTGAAGAGATTGTAAACAGCTTTAGTTTGCTTAGCTCCACAGTCAACACTGTTGGCACCAGCAGCCAGGAAATTAAAAGACGCATTTCAATGGGAAGGTCTGCTGTCAGAGATCTCTTCAGAGTACTGAAGAGCAATGATGTCAGTTTGGAGGCGAAGGTGTGCCTGATACAGGCCATTGTCTTTGCAATCGCTTGCTATGCATCAGAGAGCTGGTCAATGACTAGGAATGATAGAAGGAGAATTCATGCCTTTGAGCTGTGGTGTTGGAGAAGAGTATTGAATATACAATGGACTGCTAAAAGAATGGAAAGTTTCATCCTCGGGAGGGTTAAATCAGGCTGCTCCTTGGAGGCAAGGATTCTGAAGCATCATCTGACATACTTTGAACATGTTGCAAGGAGGGACCAGTCCTTGGAGAGGAATGTGATGTTTGGGAGGGTAGAGGGGACAGCACAGGAGAGGAAGACCCTTGATGAGATGGATCAATTCAGTGACTGGAATAATGGAGGTAGGTGTGTCAGAGACAATAAATTGGCACAGGATAGAGCAGGGTTTAGGGCTGTTGTATGAGTCACAGGTGGCTCGATGGCACATAACAACAACAACAGCGATATTTGCTTATTTATAAATAGTCTATCCAATAAATGATTGACAATTCTCCTTCTGCTGTATAAGGTTTATCATTTAAAATTGTCTTTTCTACCCAAAAGATTAACTGCTTGTTTTCTGCTAAAGTAATTATTGTATTAAGTAGAGAGGATGCATGTGGATGGGCAGGAATATGCATAGGAGGCATGTCAGCCTATCCACAAGGGGATTGGCCAGTCTCAACATTCTACAAGCGGCTAGCTTTGACATTGAATTGAGAAATCCCTAGTGAGAGACAAAAAGATCTTGTGGTGCCACTTAAGAGACAACAAGCAATATAGGTCGCCCTTCTTACTCCATCTACACTCATGGCAGCAATGCCCAACCCACAGAAGCAACACTTATGGCTGAACAGGACACTTGACGTGAGATGAGACCTTGAGGGCGGGCTAGTCAATATTGGCAGGACTAAGAATTTTGTGAGCAAATGGGGTGAGGAAAAAAGCCAAGATTGGCAGGACTGAGAACTTGGGCAAAAATGGCCTGGAGCCATAAGGTTCAGGGATGAAGTGCCTACCTGTACGTTTCAGGAGCTCTCTTGGCTGTATTCTGTTATTAATCTGAATTACAACCACCTAACTTCCCCAATGTGGTTCTATATGGTCTATGAGCTATCACATCAGATTTTGTATCCAGTAAAGCAGTAACATTGATGTTGAGACAAGCAGAAAGAAGTATGGGAGCATGGAAAACATATCTGACCTCATGGAAATTGGTTTTGTGTTCTTGATGCTGTTGACAAGGACAGTTCCCTTCTGTAAAGTTGATAGAGGTCAGATATGGCCAACCCCAAGTGGCCTTTGCTCCTTATACACTCCTCCATTGGACTTTTTACTATTTGTAATCTCATCAACAACAGATGAGAGTATTCTCTTTCTGTTAACATAGTCAAGCTTTGGAAGTTTTCCATTAAAATGAGAAGGGGGAAACATTTGGTTTCTCTATAATCTATTATAAGTTAATCTAAATGTCTTTTCAGATGATTAAGCATGCCTTCATTTTTATATATGTTATCAAAGAGCTACACCTTTTTAGACACCTGGTTATCAGTACACTTAAGAACATCCAACAAAGTTATTTCATGAGAAGCTCTTTACCTTCGTAATTACAAGCACTATTGAATACTGATTAAATAATAGGAATGAGACTAATTTAAAGGATTGAGTCTCTATCATTAGTTCTCAGAAAAGCACATTTAAAGAATCAAATGTGAAATCTCCAGCTCAAATTAAATGTCAGATGCTTTTCACTCAAAAAATAAATTGTGCTTTTCATGTGACAGTGATGTCTACTCTCAGGTAATATTTGACCTGAGGTATTCTTTAAGCTTCAGAGCAAACTAAATCAGCTATAACAATCAAAACAAAACCCTCTTCCCTTTCTACTTTACCAAATATTCCAGGTGGACATATTTATGCAGAAAAGTGCTGTCTGTCACGCATATGTCCCCCTTTACTAGGGATGAATGGACACAGCATGGATGTCTATGAGCAAACCTATCCTTTGAGTGGGTCATCTGTTTCATTTGTAGAAGTCTCTTCTGAACCATAAATGGTTGCTTAACACCTGCATATTTCCACTCTCTGTACCCTCCTCCATTTAATCCCTTATCCCAGCAAGTGGGAACGATCTATTTATCCATCTGTCTCCTGGAGGACAGCGGGACAAACCCTGTTCTGTTCATCCAAGCATTCCCAGTCTTTAATCCAGTATTTGAAACACAAGAGATGTCCAATAAATATTTGTTGACTGGAAATAAACTAAAGCTATGCAATAGTTAGGATTACAGAAATTCAACACTGAAATGCAGAAAATACTCATATGACTATCAGATCATCCTATAAAAACTAGGTTCCTAATTCAAACATATTTAAGAGTTTTAGATCTATTATTTTCTTATGTGTCATTAACACGCTAAAGAAGGCAAGACAACTTTATAAGAAAGGCCCTCTTCTTTTTCTTTTATTTTTGAAAGTTTTTCTTTCACAGAGAAGATGTAAAACAGGAAGGAGTATGCAGAGAGGATAATTGAATTCTCAGCACCATTGGCATTTTACTTGATGTGTCAATTTTATGAAAAGAAGGGTGTAGAGCATTTTCTAAACCACTTATTCAAGGGCTATACTTTCTTAGCATATTTGTAAATCAAAAAAGAAGGATATTATAGCTTCTCAGTTTATGAATTTATATATATATA
>NW_006400243.1:543626-568039 GCF_000299155.1 Elephantulus edwardii | reverse complement strand
TTGCTATGCATCATAGAGCTGGACAATGACTAGGGATGATAGAAGGAGAATTGATGCCTTTGAGCTGTGGTGTTGGAGAAGAGTATTGAATATACCATGAACTGCTAAGAAAATGAACAGGTTTGTCCTAGAGAGAGTGAAGCCGGGCTGCTCCTTGGAGGCAAGGATTCTGAAGCTTCGTCTGACATATTTTGGACATGTTGCAAAGATGAACCAATCCTTGGAGAGGGATGTCATCTTGGGAGGGTAGTGGGACAGTGCAAGAGAGGAAGACCCTCGATGAGATGGATTGATTCAGTGACTGGGGTTATGGGGGTAGGTGTGTCAAAGATGGTGAGATTGGCACAGGATAGGGCAGAGTTTAGGGCTGTTGTACATAGGGTCTCTATGAGTCGCAGGCGACTCGACAGCACATAACAACAGCATCAACAACATACATGTAGCCAAGAAAACAAAGATCCTTACCATTGGACCAATAGGCAACATCATGATGGATGGAGAAGAGACTGAAACTGTCAACAACTTCATCTTGCTTGGATCCACAGTTAACACTCTTGGTACCAGTAGTCAGGAAAATCTGCAGTTAGGGACCTTTCCAAATTATTGAGGTGGAATGATGTCAGTTTGAGGACTAAGGTGCATATGATTCAGGCCATGGCCTTTCTGATCACTTATTATGCATCTGAGAGCAGGACAATGAATAAGGATGACAGAAAAAGGACTGATGCCTTTGAGCCATGGGATTGGAGAAGAGCACTGAACATCCCAGGGATGGCCAAAAGAACAAACAAATATGTCTTAGAGAGGGTGTAGCCAGAGTGCTCTTTGGAGTCAAGGATGAGAGACTTCACATACTTTGGGCATGTTGCTAGGAGGGGCTCTTCCTTGGAGAGAGACATGTGCTTGGAAGGGTAGAGAGTTGGCAAAGGAGAGGAAGACCCTCAAACAGGTAGAATGACACACTGACTGCCACAATGGACTCTAATGTGTCAGAAAGTGTGAAATTGTCACAGGATAGGACAGGTTTCAGATATGTTTTTCCTAGGGTCGTTATGAATGATATTCGACTCAGCAGCACCTAAGAACAACACATGCAGTCATGTGATCATGGACTTACTACCTAACTTTTCAAACCTTTATTTCACCCAGGAAAAAAATGGGATTTGAGAGGTGCTGTCCTACAGTGCTTAGTATACATCTGATAATTCGATTTGCAATAATTTTGGATGACTTTTCCTGTTCTAAAAAAATTATCCCTTTATTGGCCCAAGGATTTACTATCAAATTAACTTACTTTTCATAGCCAAATTGAAAAAAGTAAAAAACAAAAAAAAATATGGGATTAGAAAGCAGACACTGATTTAATGTCAGAAAAGTTGCTTAACCTATTTCTCTAGTAGTAAAATGAATATATTCAGAAAAATGACCTCACAATAGCATCATAAATGTTAGGTTGACTTTTTAAAGTGACAGATAAATAAGTGTTTGAGTGGGCATTTGAAAACTGTGGTTGATTTTCCTGAGCTGTCATCACTGATGGGCAAAATAAGAAGCAAAAGAAAATGTTCAAAGCAGAAATTCTTGGTCTCCTAAATTCTGATAATGGTCGAGGACATATTAACAGGATTTCACTCAAAGCATTTCTGTTTTAAATCTGCAAACAAATGATAACACAGTGCAGGAAATGTCCTCACAAAACAAAACATCAGGGGTTAGCATCAATTTACATGCAGGGCTGTGAATCCAAAGGTCACAGTTCAAATCCCAATTGCTGCAAAGAGGAGCCTGTCTCCTCCCAAAAAGCATTGCAGTGTGGTAACAGGATCTCAAGGACTGTGGGTGGGTAATATAAAATTTTACTTTTGCCAGAAACAATCAAGCAAAGAAAAGGAAGAAAATAAGCCTGAGAGGTTCCCTAGGAAGAAGATAGTGTGCATTTGAACTGAAGCCCAGTCTCATCTAGGAAGCAGAATGGGTGATTGTGTCCCCTTACCACAACCACTACTGCCAGGCACTGTGGTCCAGCATACAATGAATGCTGAAATGAATTAGAAATCTTCCTTTTAGGAGCATGGGGATAAGTTAACATTGGACAGAAAAGAAGTGGCCCCTTTCAAGGCAAAAGGTTTGACTGAATGTAATACAAGGCCTCAGAGATTTCTTTTTATTTCAAAAGAATAACTTTTTTTTAAAAGTTAATTTTTTTTTTCAAATAACAAAAATCCATAAATAAGCCACTGTCATCAAAACAATTCTGACACAATCCTCCATCCACTGGGAGCCAAGGCTGAAAAGCTTTACAGGAAACTGCTCATCTTTCTCACTCAAAATCACTGGTGGATTTGAACTACCAACCTTTCAGTTAGTAACTGTACTATGCCACCAGGGCCACTCTGTGTTCTATCAGTGACAGTCAAATTGCAGAACAAATGAGTGGCTTACACAAGGTCCCATTCAAGTTATAACACCTAGAGTTCTGGTGGCCTAGCAGGTAGGGAGTTCATACTGCAAACCCAGAAGTGCCACCCCTCTGGAAGTTCCAGTCCACCAGCAGCTTCACGGAAGAAAGATGGACACTTTCCTCTCCTGCAATGTCCGGCCTCTGAAAACCTGCTGGAAGTTAAGTCATGAGTCTGTTCAAACTCGACATAATTTTCATAAGAATGTGTTGTTGTTGTTGTTGTTGTTGTTGTTGTTATGTACCATTAAATAAGAAACTACCCATAGCTGACTCTCCAACAGATTTTCAGAGGCAGTAAATCACACAGGAGGTGATTGCATATCTTTCTCCTACTGAGCAGCTGGTGGATTCTGGCTGTGTGCCTTTGTGTTGTCAGCACAACACCTTACCACTATAACTCCAGAACTTTCTTTTGTAAGAACATAATTATTCTGATTTCTAACTCAAGACTTGGTATCTCATAACATCCTTTTTCTGGGTGCTGCTGTTAAAAGCTCCACCAACACATCCTTCTCCACAAAATTGGTATTTCAGTCAATGAATTTATTAGGTGCTCCTTTCAGGTGAGACAGAATTTCAGAAAATACAGATACACTTGACATTCTCTAGGTAGAAACAAAATCTACCAATGGCTTTCCCTCCTCCATGCCTGCTCTCTGGCCAAATTTTAAAATGATCCTGAAACCAATCCTGCCCCTTTGTAATCTCTTCTTTTTGAGATAATGGGTGGAAACTGCAAATGTGCATTATTCATCTTAAAATAGGGAGCTGACTCAGGCACAGGAAGCTCTGGTGGCCTAGTCATAAGGAGTTGAGCTGCCAAAACAAAAATTCTAATCCACTAGCTGCTCTTTGAAAGAAAGATGAACCGTTTCCTCCCCTGGGATTTACAGCCTCTGAAAAATCTACTGCAGATTCAGCTATGTTGTTGTTGTTGTCATCAAGCTGAACACAATTCATAGCAACTCTATGAACAAAAGACCTGAACCCTGTTCTATAACTATCATTGTTTTTCTAAATTCATAGAGTTTCCAGAGGCATGTTGTTTAGGAAAATGATGCCACTCCTGCTTATAAACCTATCTTAGTCTGGGAGCTCCACCAAACATTGTCCACCATGGTACCATTATGGCATTGACACACCAGTGGCAGAGTGTTCAGCATCACACCAACCTCAGAAAATTGACAGACCAGTGCTATACCACTTAGAATAATGTTAGTCTCAAACACAATTAACACCAGGCCCAAGGGACCAGTCAACTTTTAAATACCAAGGCCCTCCTCCAGGTCCTGTTGACTCTAAACAAGAGACTTAAGCCCACAGCTCATTCATTATTAGCTAAAACCAGCAAATCCAATGAGCTCAAACACAATTGTGAATGAAATAAAAAAAAAGACCAATCAGTCTACACCCGACCTTCAACCAACACAAAACATCCCACCGTCCAGAATCCAACTGCTTCACACATCAACCTCCAAATTATGAGTTGAGTCCAATTTTACAGTAATGAATTTCATCTAATCATATGAGTTTTTGAAAGCAGAAAGTTCTCTCTGGTTGCAGAAATCAGACAGATTCTAAGCCTAAAGACGCTGATGTGTATTTGTTGCTCTAAAGATGAAGAAGACCATAAAGAAAAACCTTTACATAGGTTTCTTGAAACTGAGAAAGTCTCCTGCCTGACAGTAATAGAACAGGGACCACAGATTTGTAACCCGCTGCCACTGAGTTGATTCCAACTCTTCATAGCCCTCATGGTTCCTGAAGGAACTCTGGTGGCCTACTAGTAAGAATCTGTGTTACAAACCTGAAGACCCGTGGTTTGAATCTGCCAGCTGCTCCACATATAAGTTATCTCTCAACCTTCTCTCATGTGATTATGAGGGGATGGCATGGATCCCTGTTTCAGGTGTCTGGGGAGACCTCTCCCACCCTCAAAAGCCCAACCATAATTCAACCTTGAACAGAACTCATTAACTCCAGAAGCCGACATGAGTTTTAGAAGCAGAGTAAACCTAGAGACGCCAGGAAGTCTTGTGAAGTCACCATCTTATCAGATTAAGATTAAACAATTAACCAAGATTACTTGACAGGAAAGCAGCTGACATAGCAGTAGCATGGGGAGAGGCAGGGCAAGATAAGCTCACCAATCAGAAGCCAACCCATATGACTGAGTTCCCCAACCACCAACCATGTTCCCAATTACCCTACCCTGAGCAGAAGCTCTCAGGAAGGCCTTAAAAGCAGCCAGCCAGTGGGATATTGTTCTCTTGTTTCCTTGTGCTTCAGTACACAGGGGAGAGAGCCCGAGAGCCTCCATATGTGGAGGACTTAATCTGTAACATAAAGGTGTTCTTCGTTTTTACATACGTAGGCAGAATTCATTTCAGGGCACTACAGTTGGGCGTAACAAGTACTGCCTCTGAAAACCTGCTGGAAGGTCAGCTATGGATTGTTTCTGACTTGACAGTACACAACAACAACAAATCTCAAAAGGAGGCTGCCTTAAATTCTGCAAACAATTTTATTATCTTAGGAGATAATTCTTCTCAAAATCTTTCAGATGAGAATGCAGCTAGGCAACATCTTGTTTAAAACCATGGATGACCAGTCCTAAGTAGAGAATCCAACTGGGTCACCCAGACCTGACCAACATAATTATGAAATAATAAATGGCATTTCAACACTTTATTAAATATTAGCAGGAATACTGTTTTCAGCTACTCAGTTTGTGGCAATTTGTCATGCAGTAATGGAAAAAGAACACATCCACTCAATCAGAAACATTAGATAATAAAAAATTTTAAAAATCTAGATAGAACTTAAGTCATGAATATTCAGAAAAATTCACTGCAATCAAGTCAGAACTGACTCACCCTCCTGTGGGTTTTCAGAGGCTCTAAAACTCATAGGAGGAGATTTTACTGGCCTTAAACCACTAGAGAGGCTTAGAGAGTAATGCAGTTCCCCATGGACTCTGTCCCATTGAGTAAAACTAGCTAGTTAGGGGTAAATCCAGAAGGTACAGCTTTAAAGGGTCTGTATCTCACCCTATATTTGACAAAAACATTAATATGTATAGAGAATGTCCATCTCTAGGGAATTGTTTTAAATACACTGCTAACAATCCTGTAAAATTCTCCCTGCAACAATTCAATGATCTATTTGTGAACTTTTGCTTTCTTTTCTTCAGGTCTTATCAGCAGCAGTTTCCATTAATATCTTCCCTGAAACCCTTATTGTTTATTAGTTAATTCCAGTTATTTTACAAGAGAATATTTTCAAGGTCTTTTTCATAGTGACTTTCCATGAGTCACATTACATGTCATCTCTATTTTAAATTATTGTTTTAACTTTTGTCTCAGTTTGATACATTTTTAAAAGTCATAATTACCTTAAGTAAGACTTAAATTGGGAAAAGTAGAGTTTATAAGATTACAACAACTGCAAAATATGTTTTAGTGTCGGTAACAAGAAGAAGTAGGAAGGACATTTTTAACTTTCATTATAAAACTAGAAAGCATAGCCAAAGGATGTGCTATTAAGAATATCCAGGTGTGTATTATGATCCCAGAGCTTATACTACAAAGTCACAACTCATTCAGCTCAAATAAAAAGAATTCTTCTTTACCCAAGATTTCAATTTAAAAACTGTTTTCTTGCTGTCTTGAAAGAAGGATTTCTTAGAAGTAGATAAAGCAATTGGATGACAGTTTTCCTCTGATTTTCATTCACTGATATTAACTTCTATTTGAGTGTTCAGTATGCTCTTGAGTTCAAGAAATACTGGTTGAAAAATAAAAGGACAAAAGGCAGGAGTGTTCTCAAAACACACAATAGGGGCTCAAAAAATAAGAGGTATTTCTGGAGAGATTCATGCCACATTTAGAGTCTTACTTCAACCAGTCCTGGCACTTTTTGATACTTCAACTCCAAATGAGTTCTTTAATGTCATCTCTTCAGCAGAGAAACTTTTTCTTGCCTTAAAAAAAAAAAAAAGAAGAAGAAGAAGAAGAAGAAGCAAAAAGTCTTTATGAAGCCTTAACAGAGCAATTTCCTTTACTTCCCGTTTTTGTTTTGTTTCAAAGGGGAAGTTCTGGTTCATAGCAAATTACACTGCTAATCCAAAGGCTGTGTCACTCTGGGAGTCTGAATCCATCAGTGGCTCTGCAGGAGAAAGATGGAAACCTGACAGAATTTCCAGGCATCAGAACCCACTCACTGGCAGTGAATGAGAGACCTTGAATGGTTCAAAGGGAGTTCTGATAGCAAGTCCACAGGGAATTACCATGACACCCCAAAGGTGGCCCCTCTGGTAGTTGGAACTATCAGTGTTTCTGTTGGGGAAAAATGGACAGTCTCTTCCCATACAATTTATCTCAGAAACCCTCTGAAAGGTCAGCTATGAGCCCATTCCAACTTGACAAAAATGAGAAGGGAAGGTGTTAGGTGCCATTGAGTCAAGTATGACTTTTCATGACCATATGAATGAAAGACCTGAACCCTACTCCTATTTACTGTACCATCCTTATTATCTCTGACACACTTGAACCCATTGCTGCAGTTACTGTGTCAGTCTATCTCACTGGGGGATCTTTCTCTCTTTTGCTAGTCCTCCATCTTTGTGAGCGTTATGTCCTTTTCCAAGGAATAGCCTCTAATAACAACATGTCCAAAGTATAAGAGATGAAGATTTGCCATCTTTACCTCCAAGGAGCACTATGGTTGCACTCTATCTAAGACATAACTAACTATTCATTCTTTTGGCAGTCCACGGGATACTAAGTACTCGGGTCCAACCCAGCTCAAAGGCATCAATTCTTCTTCTGTCATCCTTATTCATTATCCAGAGCTCTGATGCACAGCAGGTGATGGAAAAAAATCAGTCTGAATCAGCACCTTAGTCTTCAATCTGACATCATTTACTCTTAAGTATTTTGGAGAGGTCCTGACAGTGGACTTGCCAAATGAAATATGTCTCCTGATCTCCTGGAGTAGTATATCTTAATAGCCTTTATTTCTGTTAATATCTTACTATGTGTATCTGAGCATAATGCTTAAGACAAACTATTTCTACATTTAAACTATAGTTTTAAGAAGGTTGCAAGGTATATTTTTGGTTTATGATTTAAGGATCATTTCAGGAAAGGTTATGCATTAAAATGTGTCGAAGGGAAGTACTAGCTTAGCCAATTTGGACAACTGATAATGGCGGTTTCTCTAGGATGAGTATCAGCAGCCTAGGTTCATCAGTGTCCAGAGGAAACTCCTCCTCCAATAATCTCTCTTCCACAGCATAATAAAAATAACTATCAGAATAAAGTCTATCAAATTTAAGCACAATTACTAGCAAGTAGACACAAAACAGCCATCTAAGCTACTGTTTATACTCGGGAACTGCGCCTTGATGCACTATAGGAGACACTTATTCTAAGGCACATATTATGAGATTATTGAGGTCATCCAACTGCTTTGGTGCCAGATCCAGACAAATGCAGACAGCACAATACCTCACAGAACTCTAGATCTAGATCATAACAAGGCTAAACAGTGAGGCTTAACAAACTCTTCTATCGTGATTTTGAAAGGTACCGATATCTGTTCCATGGCTTCAGCCAGTCTTACATCTTGAGGATTATTCATTTCACCAATGAAAAATTATTTCTGACACTATGCCAATTAATCAATCTTTTAAAGTTTATTTCTATAATCATTAAAGAACATATAAAATCACTATTAGAATGTTGTTTTTGTTTGGTTTGTTTTCTAATTTTTTTTATTTTATACTGATTTATTTACAGAGTTTGTTATACATCCATCAAATTGTGAGACTCTATGATTAAGCTAGAATGTTGTTGTTGTTTTTATTGTTGTTAGGTGCCCTCGAGTAGGACTCATAGCGATCCTATGAACAACAGAATCTGAACCCTGTCCTACCCTGTGTCAACCTCAAAGTTTCTGACCTGCTTGAGCCCATTGGTGCAGTGTCTGTGTTAATTCACCTGGTTGAAGGTCTTCTCCTTGGCCTTCCCCTCCACCTTTCCAAGCATGTTGACCTTCTCCAATGAAGAGCCCTTTCTATCAAAGTATGCAAGACAAAGCTTCACCATCCTTTCCTCCAAAGAGCTGTGTCTGTCTGCACTTCTCCAAGACATATCTGATTGTTCTTTTGACAGTCCATGAGAAATACAGTGCTTTTCTCCACTATCATAGTTTCATGGCATCATTTTTATTTCTATCATCTTTATTCATTGTCCAGTTCTAAGATAAATATCAAGTGACTGAAAGACCATGGTCTGAGTCAGGCAGACCTTAGTCTTCAAACTAATATCACTGTTGTTGTTGTTAGGTACCATCGAATCAAATATGCCTCCTAGTGACCCTCCCAGCCAAAGGTTGTGTAACTCTAGTATGTCCACTTGCTGTGCAGAGGTAACTCATGGTTGCTGGGAAGCTGAACACTGTGACACTGATGAGTCAAATGGTTACCCAGGGTGGACAGTGTTTGGTGGAGCTCCCTGATTAAAACAAGCTTGGAAGCAGGGGTAGCATCCATTTCCATAATATCTTGCCTCTGGAAACCCTATGAACCTAGAGATAGGACGAAAGTTACACAGGTGTCCAGGACTTTTGTTCATCGGGTTGTTATCAGTTGCCTATGATTTGACGGCACTTAACAACAACAAGTGACCCCCTGAACAACAGATCTGAACCCTATCCTATCCTGTGCCATCCTTACGCTTCCTGATATATTAGAGTCCATTATGGCACTCATCATGTCATCTACCTGGTTGAGGGTCTTCCTCTTTTTTACTGACCCTCTACCTCTAAGGTAGAACATCATTGCTCCTCCATAATTTGGAGAGGCCTCTAACTGCAGACTTTCCCAGTACAATACATCTACTTATCTCCTGATTTTTGGAACCAAGTGTCTTGATTGTGGATTTAAGTAAGATGAATTTATTGACAATTTCAATCTTTCCTCTGACATTTATGTCACTTATCACTACAATGGTGAGAATTTTTGTTTTCTTGATGTTGAGATGACGCCCATGTAGAAGCCTGCAGTGTTTGATCTTCTGTGGTGAGAATTTCAATTCTTCCTCACTTTCAGCAAGCAAGGTTTTGTCATCTGCATGCCAAAGATTATTGATGAGCCTTCCTTCAATCCTGATGTCACATTCTTCTTCACAGGTTTTCAAAGGCAGTTAATCACAGGAGAGAAGATTACCCATCTATCTTCCATGGAGTAGCTGGTGGCCTCGAACTGCATGCCTTCAGGATTGCAGCAGCTTCTTGTCACTAGGCCACCACAGCTCCCTATTAATTGGCCTACTGGTGAGAATTTTTTTTTTCTTGATGTTGATCTTCAATCCATAATGATCCACAGTCTTCTACTTTCAGCAGCATATGCCTCATGTCTTCCTAGTCTCATCAAGCAAGGTTGTGTCATCTGCATAACAATGGTTGTTGAAACTTCCTCCAATCCTCATGCCGCATTCCTCCTCATAAAGTCCAGCCTCCTGAACTATCTATTCTGCATAGATTGAAAAGATGTAGGATGCCTCCCTCATGCACACCTTTTCTGATCCTGAACCACACAATATTTCACTGCTCTGTTCTGACTATTGCTTCCTGGCTCAAGTATAATTTTCACATGAACACAATCAGGTGTTCTGGGATTCCCATTCTTCTCAAGGTTAGCCACAATTTGTTGTGATCCACCCAGTCAGATGCTTTTCCATAGCCAATTAAACATAGACAGACATTCCTCTGGTACTCTCTGCTTCCATCCAAGATCAATCTAATATTGGCTACAATGTCTCTAGTGCCACAGTCTCTTCTAAACCCAACCTGCACATTGGGCAGTTCTCTGCTAATGTAGTTGTTCCTGGATAATCTTTAGCAAAATCTTGCTTGCATGTGATATTAGTGATATCATTCAATAATTTCCACACTCTAGCAGGTCACCTTTATTTAAAAAAAAATGGGAATAAATACAAATTTCTTCCAGCCAGTTGGCCAGGTAGTTGTCCTCCAGATTTCTTGACATAAGCTGGGGAGTGCATCCAGGACAGCATCTGTTTGCTGAGAAATGTCTATTGGTATTCCATTAATTCCTGGGGCCTTGTTTTTTGCCAGTTCCTTCAGAGTAGCTTGTATTTATTTCCTCCTTCATCACCATTGCCTCTTGATCATATGTTGTTTCATGAAATAATTCTGTGTCAGCCAATTCTTTTTGGTACAGTGCCTCTGTGTACTCCTTCCATCTTCTTTTGATGTTTCCTGGGTCATTCAACATCATGCCTTCAGCATCCTTAAGTATTACAACTTGAGGCTTAAACTTCTTCTTCAATTCCTTCAGTTTACTAAGTGCTGAACTAGTTCATCCCTTTTGATTTTCCGATCCCAGTTCCTCGCACATTTCTTTAGTTTGTTTTCCTGAGCTGCCCTTTGAAATCTGTTCAGCTCCTTAACATCTTGCTTTCTTCCCTTTGCTTTGGCTGCTTGATGCTCTAATGCAATATTCAGAGTCTCTGCTGACCTCCATCTTGGTCTATTCTTCTTCCTCTTTGTAATGACTTTTTGCATTCTTCATGGATGTTATTCTTAATATCCTTCCACAGATCATCTTCTGGTCTTTGCTCATTAGTATTCATTCCTGAGATGGTCTTTAAATTCTGGTGGGATAGATTTTTGGATTGGATTGGATTTTCTTTACCTTCAGTTTGAACTTACATATGGGTAGTTGATGGTCTTTTCCACAATCAACAATTAGCCTAGTTTTCACAGCTGATATTGAGCTGCTTCGGCAATTTTCCACAGATGTAGCCAATCTGGTTCCCTTGTAGACCCATCAGGTGAGGTCCTTGTGTATAGTCATCATCTTATGTTTCTTATAAAATATATATGCAATGAATAGGTTACTGATAGTACAGAACTCTATCATTCTGTCTCCAGCCTCATTTCTGTCACCAAGTCCATGCTTTCATACTACTGGTTCTTCTTCTCTGTTCTGAACTATTACATTCCAGTCACCCATTATTATCAAGGTGTCTTGGTTGCATGTTTAATTTCTGGCTGCAATAGTTTGTAGAAGTCATCTGTTTCCTCCTCTTTGGCCGTGGTAGTTGGTGTATATATTTGAATGAAAGTGATTTTAACAGGTCTTCCTTGTATGTGCATATTATCCTGTCATTCATAACATTGTATTTCAAGATGGAGCTAGATTGAATAAGCATGATAAATGTATACAACTCTGATGCATGCCTTTTTGAATTTTAAACCAGGAAGTGTTCCTTTTCTTTGTTCTCAAAATAGCCTTTTTGTCTCGATATAGGTCCCACATTAACACAATTAAGTGTTCTGGGTTTCCCATTCTTCTCAGTGCTAGCCATAATTTGTCAAGATTCACATGTCAAATGCCTTTGCACTGTCCATAAAAACAAATAGACTATTATTATTATTCTAAACCAGTTATTATTCTAAAACCAGTTTGAACTTCTGGAAAATTCTCTATTTACTATTCTAGTAATTGTTTTAAAATTAATTTTAATGAACTTTTACAGATATTTTGGATTTCTATTCATTCATTGTTGCATTTTTCTCCCTACCCACCCCTCCCCCCAGTTCACTTTTCTCTTTGAAAAGTAAAAGAAAAATTCTTTCATTGGTATACAACCCAAGCCCCTCTCTCAAATACACTCCACTATACAACCTTCATTCTGGGCTCTTGTCACAACCATAATACCCAATCATATATCGCTTTTAAACAATTCTCTCTCTCATCTGTTTCAATGCAGTATACACACTTTATCCAATTTTTCTGTCTCACCACAATCCTGATGTCAGCCCCGTTCTACAATAGTGGCACTATGCAGTATTTGTCCTTTTATAACCTAGATATTTCACTCAGCATATTGTCCTCCAGGGTCACCCATTTTGAATAATATTGCACGAGTTCCTTGTTTTTCAATGCAGTGTAGTATTCCATTGTGTGAATATACCACAGCTTCTCTATCTGTTTGTTGATGGGCACTTGGGTTGTTTCCAACTCTGCTATTGTGAACAAAGCCACAATAAACCTGGGTGTGCATATATCTGCCTGGGTGGCAGTTATGGTTTATTTAGTGTCTATTCCTAGTAATGGAATTGCTGGGTCAAATGGTATTTCTATTTCCAACTTTTTGAGAGAGCGCCCTACAGCCCTCCATAGTGGTTGCGCCATTTTAGACTCCCAGCAACAGTGAATAAAGGTTCCAGTTTCTCTGCAATCTCGCCACCATTTGTTGTTTGCTGCTCTGTTAAATTTTGCTATTCTTATTGGGGTGAGATGATAACTCATAGTTGTTTTGATCTGCATCTCTCTTAGAGCTAGGGATTTTGAACATTTCTTCATGTATTTGTTGGCCACCTGAATGTCTTCTTTCCTGACATGTCTGTTCATTTCCTGTGCCTATTTTTCAATTGGGTTATTTACCTTTATCTTTTTGTGGTGCTCAAGTATTTTATCAATTCTAGAGATAAGTCCCTTATCTTACATGTCATTACCAAATTTTTTTCCCAATCTGTGGCTTTCCTTTTTACTCTGTTGGAGAAGTTTTCAGATGTGCATAGGGATTTGATTCTTAGAAGAGCCCATTCATCTATTTTATCCTCTTCAGTAGTATTTTTCTTGCATGTGATATTAATAATAGTTTTATACTTTCCACATTCTGTTGGATCACCTCTCTTAGGAATAGGAACAAATATGGATCTCTTCCAGTATGTTGGCCAGGCCACTGTCCTTCAAATTTCCTGGCATAATCTGGTGAGCATGCCTAGGGGTGCATCTGTTGCTTGAAACATGTGAATTTGTAACCTATCAATAGAATTTCTAATTAAATCTTTCAAATGCTACATCTAAACTATAATAACCCAAGACTAGACCCACTGCCTTCAAGTCAGTTCTAAGTCACAGCAATCTCC
Source organism: Elephantulus edwardii (assembly GCF_000299155.1). Taxonomy (NCBI): domain Eukaryota; kingdom Metazoa; phylum Chordata; class Mammalia; order Macroscelidea; family Macroscelididae; genus Elephantulus; species Elephantulus edwardii. Next base: position 554,610 of record NW_006400243.1, on the reverse strand, counting down.
ATTGGGTTTCTGAGGCTGTAAATATATATGGAAGGAGACTGCTTATTTTTCTCCTGTGGAGCAGCTGATAGATTTGAACTGCTGACTTTTCAGTTAGCAGCTCAATATGTAGAATACTAGGCCACCAGAATTTGTGTACTTTTATACTATAGTACTTACTATAATCTATACTTTGTTGTTGTTGTCATTCTTGTTATGTGCTATTAAGACCATCACAACTCATAGTGACCCTATGAAAAATGGCTTTGTACCTTACTCTACTCTGAGCCAATCTCACCATCTCTGACACACCTGACCTCATTGCCACAGTCACTGTGTCAATTCATCTCAGCAAGAGTCTTCCTCTCTTTCCCTGACTTTCCACCCTTGCAAACATAATGCTCTTCTCCTTGAACTGACCTAATCTTGACATGTCCAAAGTATGTGAGACAGAGTTTAAAAATCTTTGCCTCCAAGGAGTAACCTGGTTTCACCCTCCCCAAGACAGACCTACTAGTTCTCTTGGCAGTCCACGGTATGTTTAATACTCTTCTCAAACACCACAGTTCAAAGGCATCTACTCTTTTCTGTCATTAATCATAGTCTAGCTTTAGATGCACTGTTTTTTTGTTGTTAAGTGCCATTGAGTCATAGACGACTCATAGTGACCCTATGAACAAAAGACTTGAACACTTGTATAATTTTCATCATTTCTCTAAGTTCATAAAGTTTCCAGAGGCGAGCTATTTTGGAAGTGGATGCCACTCCTGCTCCTGAGCTTGTTTTAATCAGGTCACTCCACCAAACACTATCCACCATGGGTAACCATTATCACATTTGACACATTAGTGTCACAGTGTTTAGCATCACAGTAACCATGAGTTACCTCTGTACAGCAAATGGACAGACCAATGCTATACCACTTAGAAGAATGTTTGACCAAAAACAATTAAAATCAAGACTGAAGGCTGCAGATTAAAATCATCCATCTTTGGCTTGGTAGCATCGCTTTCTGTTCACTAGGCCAACTGAGCTCTCTCTGTGTTGTTGTTGTTGTTGTTATTGTTGTAGTTAAGTGCTGTTGAGTCATAGATGGTTCATAGCTACCCTATGAACAAAAGACCTGAACACTTGTATAACTTTCATTATACAAGTTTCTCCAAGTTGACAGAGTCATTAAGCCATTAAGAAGACCACGGCTTGGATCAGGTGCACCTTAGTCTTTAGGCTGACATAATTGCTCTTAATTGCTCTTTAGCACTCTGGAGAGGTTCTTGCCAGCAAATTTTCCCAGTAATTTTTTTTTTTCTGACTGCTGGGACCAAGAATGTGATTGTGGATGCAAGCAAGAGGAAATGGTTAACAACTTCAATCTTTTCTCCATCTATCATAATGCTGCCTGTTGTCCCAGTGATGAAGATCTTTATTTCTTGATGTTGGATACAATCCACATTGAAAGCCTCAGTCCTTGATCTTCTGAAGCAAGCACTTCAAGTTTTCCTCAGTTTCAGCAAGCAAGGCTGTGTCATCTGCATAACTTGTTGATGTGTCTTTCTCCAATCCTTATGCCTCTTTCTTCTTCTTCGAGTCCAGTCTCTTCAATGATCTGTTTAGTCTGTATGTGGAAAAGAGATGGAGAAAGGATATATCCCACATGCTATCTCCATTCTTTATTTTGAACCATGAAGTGATCCTTGCTTTGTTCAGACAAAAACTTAGGTATCACATGAGCACAATCAAGTGTTCTGGGATTCCCATTCTTCTTAAGGTTAGTCACAATTTGTTTTATACTATATTGCCATATTTTCTCCACTATACTATATTTTCTACACTAAATTATTTACAAAAATTGATCTACTTACCCTAAACTGTAAACTTGACCCGCACTCTGACTTTGATCACCATCCAGATGGCACTATGCTTTCTCTTTCCCATTTCAAGCATCTTGTTGATGTTGTTGTTGTTATGTGCTGTCGAGTCACCTACAACTCATAGCAACTCTATGTACAACAGCCCTAAACCCTGCTCTGTCCTATGCCAATATCACTGTCTCCAACACAACTACCACTATTACCCAGGTCACTGAATCAATCCACCTCATAGAGGATCTTCCTCTCCTGCGCTGTCCTTCCATCCTCCCAAGCATGATGTCCCTCTCCAAGGACAGGTCCCTCCTTACAACATGTCCAAAGTATGTCAGATGAAGCTTCAGAATCCTTGCCTCCAAGGAGCAGCCTGGCTTAACCCTCTCTAGGATGAACCTGTTCATTTTCTTAGCAGTCCATGGTATATTCAGTACTCTTCTCTAACACCACAGCTCAAAGGCATCAATTCTCCTTCTGTCCTCCCTAGTGATTGTCTAGCTCTCTGATGCAAGTGACTGCATGTGTTTGCAAAGACCAGGGCCTATATCATCTCAAGAGCACCTTAGTCTCCAGACTGACATTGCTGCTCTTCAGTACTCTGGAGAGGTCGCTAACAGAAGACTTTCCCATCACAATACATCTTTTCATTTCCTGGCTGCTGGTGCGAAGGGTATTGATTGTGGAGCCAAGCAAACTTAAGTTGTTGAAAACCATTCCTGACTCAATAGCTTATTTGCCAGTGGACTAAAAATGAGATCAAAGAAATTGAAGAAGAAGGATGTGATTATTAAGCCTCTTAAGAGACTACAATAAAACTTCTGACAAAAGTAATTTTTGTTTAAAACAAATTTCTCTTGGTAGTTAAACATATGGTCAAGTACTTATACTGTTGACAAGTGCTTTATTCTTTTATTTTTGTGGTTTTTCCAAGTACCTATGATTTAAAGTACTAGCTGTTTTAAAATTATTTTTATAATAAGGAAGAAATAACTTACAAATTATTTTGTATGGGATATCCAATAATTAGAAATTGCATATCTGGAAACTTTGAGCTTTCTCACCTGCACTTATTACTACCTAGAATTTTCTTTTTCCTTCAGGCTCCCAAACATGCATCTTTTCTTTAGCAAATGATTTTCAGATTACAGAGTCTCTAAATCTTTTCCAAATTAGTACTTTAAAAATTCAAACTTTGAAATTACTAAGTCTCAAATACTTTAAAGCCACAACACCATACCCCAATATTTTCTATATTGATTTAATTATACACTCCTCAAGTTAGGAGTGTTGGATCCGCAGAGCCAGACCCCAATGAGATCGGACGCCAGCACCAATCACTCACGAGAGACCGTCCTTGATGCAAACTGCATGAGGTTTCATTCCATCCAGCGTGCTGGGGCACAACTCTTGACCTACGCAGAGGCAGAGGAGTTGAGCCCCGAGCTAAGGGTACATACAGCTTATAAAGGCAATAACCCGCGCAAACATGGGCTAACACACAGGGAGGGTGGCTGATTGGTGTATTTGTATATACACTGAGGTAGGCAGTTCTGATTGGTAATAATTTGGCGCGCGCTGGTAAGCGAGGAAAACTATCTGATTGGTACATTTAAAAGAAAGTTGGCGCTTGCGGCAATTGGGGTCAGCGCAAGGGGGTGGGGAGTGGGGAGTAAAGTTCAGAAAAACAACTCCTGGAATTTCTCTTATCTGTACTCGCAGATGTGGGTGAGCCGTTTTATGGCCTTGTTTTTCTAAAAGAGGGCAAAAGTCCTGTGAGGTTTTATGGCTTCTACCTGAGAAGGGTTAAAAGTTAACTTCCTCATAATCCTTCAGGAGCATATTTTATTCTTTGGGGAATAATTTTATTACAGAAGGTACGTATGCATGACCAAAAAAAAAATTAAAGTGTATATGATCTTACCAAAAGTACTGGATTTCTTGGGATTTGTTTCACCAAAATATCTGAAATTAATCTTTTCTCCCCCCATCTCCTCAGCTCTTCATTGTATATAAGCTGAACAACAGAGATGGAAATACTAGGAATATGAAAGTTGAGCTGTCAACCCAAAGGCAGGCAGCTTGAATCCAACCGCAGCTTCCTAGGAGAAAGATGGACCATCTCCTTCCATGTGAGTTATCGACTCTGAAAACCCACTGGAGGATCAGCTCCAAGTCAGCTCTAACTCAATGGCAATGAACAACATCTATCTACCAACTATCTGTCACCTATTTTTATGTACCTTGCAAAACAAATTGCTTATTTGCTTCCCTTTCTTTAACTTCTAATTTCTGTGAACCTTCTAAAATCATTTTCATTTTTATCAAGGGTTTGCACTACAGATTAATTACATGTTACTGTAACTCACATTATTTTGTACTTAAGAGTTAGTTTGGGTTTACAATTCTGTAAAATGAAAAACTTAGGATTCTTAACTACATCTTCACGAAGCGCAAGGACAGCAAAAGATGGCACCTTCGTGATAGCTCATCTATTATGCTTTAAATTTCACATTCTTAACCAATATTGGATACTATCACATCTGTAAAGAAACGGGTTTTACCCTTGAAAATGTGTACTTGGTTTTATAAGCAACAGAAAACCGAAAGTATAAAGAATAATTTTTTAGTTTTTGGCATCTCCGAGGGAGCCTTCATTTTCCCTGCCTCTTGGCCTTTTCCACCAAAACCTCTGAGTAAAAACTTGACCTTTATCTGTAAATGTTCGTTTAAATCACAATTAAAATAAAATTTTATTTTTTAAAAAAAAATTACTTTTAAATGCTTAAAAATAATAGCATTGAATCACCAAAGCAAATAATATATGATTAAATTAACTAAATTTATTGTTATTATGTACTATCAAGTTAGAGTTGGCCCCGCAGGGGTTTTTCAGAGGCAGTTAATGTCTCTGAGGAGACTGCCCCTCCTTCTCTCACAGTGCAGCTGATAGGTCCCAACTGGGTGCCTTTGGGATTGTTGTGCAGCTACTTGCCACTAGGCCATCAAATTCAATGCAATTGAAAAATAAAAGCTCTTTTGTGACTGAGATATTTCACTCAGCATAATGTCCTCCAAGGTCACCCACTTTGTTTTTCAATGCAGCGTAGTATTGCAATTGTGTGAATATACCACAGTTACTCTATCCATTTGTTTGTTGATGAGCACTTAGGTTGTTTCTAACTCTTTGCTATTGTGGACAAAGCCACAATAAACATGGGTGCCACTGTTGTAAAAAAAGGACTAACATCGGGTTTGGGAGAACCTGAGGAAAGAGGGGATAAATAATATATACAACATTGAAACAGATGTTTAAAAGGGATGTAGGATTAGGTATTACTTTCATGACAAGATTACAGAAAAAGAAATGCAAATTAAAGTGGACTGTGGACTGGGGGGGATTGTATAACAGTGAAAAAATTTTTTTCTTCTTCAAAGAGAAAAACAAACTGGGTGGAGGGGTGGTCAGGGAGGAAAATGTGCAACAATGAATGAATGGGGGGAAAATTAAATGGAAAGAATAAGCTAGGAAAAAAAAAAGAAAAGTCCATGCCCACCCAGCTCACAACAATGATGTCATCAAGGGGTCCACTGTTTGTATTTCCATTACTTTGTATGTTAAATGAGGTAGCTGAACAAATGAATTCCAAAACTTTCTGTAACATCAAAAATCTGCAAAGTCTGAACAGCCTCAGATCATCTAGAAAGAGTGAAAACATTTCATTTCCTCATGCTTTTTGTTCAGAGCTACTATATTCAACAAAATCATAAATCAACCCATCTCAGGACATCTGGGTATATATATGTGAAGTGTCAAAATTTGGTGTTATTTTCCAAACCATATTTGTGATTTTTTTTATCCCTTCCATCAATGAAACAATCATTCCTTTCCACTTGCTTGCATTTTAGCTGGGGCACAAACAAGATAAAGCTGGTTTACAGAAATCACATAAATATTTGTCTTGTGATAACATTGACTTTTGAAAATAAAAATAATGTTCTTGGGAATTTCTCAAAGGTCCTAAGTTATTAAAAAAATTATTTCCCCTTCAGAATGCTTTATCACACTTACTACACTTTGACAGCTAAAGATGAATTTAAATGTACAAACATATTGCATCAGAAAGAATGAAAACTACTCCATATCTTTCTTTGTGGAATAAAAAATTCATATTCCAAAATGAGGCTTTTTATCTTAAAAATGTATTCTTTTTAATGTTGTGAACAAATAAAACCATATGCATTATTTTTTTAAAGTTGTGAACAAGTAAAATAATAATCATGTTCTCTCTCTCTGAAATAATTTTAGCCATAATCACTCTAAATTGTTGTGGTTGTTTTGAGCCATCAAGTTGCCTGCGACTCATAGCAACCCTATGTCCAGCAGCTCTGACCCTTGCCTTGTCCTGAGCCAGTCTCACTAATTCCCACACACCAACCCCCACTGACTCTAAATTAGCTTCATAAAAAGAAATCAACTTACTTTTTAATCAAAATATGCTTTAAAAAATGCTTATAAGTGGATTACTATTTAAATCTTTAACTTTCTCTGTCATTTCTGGTTAAATAATTTTTTCCTATTGAAGTAGCAATGAGTCAGTAATTCTTAAAGCAATACTGATTTTCTTCTTGAATTTCATTTTAGATTTTTGTAAGGTTTTTAGTTTATTTTAAGAATAATATAGTCAATAAAATTACATATATATTGTCTAGCTGAAAATACTGTTTAAAATAGAATTGAAGAATACCATTGAGAAGGATTTTTAATAAATTGAAAAGATGATCCTAAAATTTAAATGGAAAAGCAAAGAAGGCAGAGTATGCAAAATAGTATTTTAAAAAGATAAACCAATTTGGAAGACTTATACATCTTGATTGATTCTAATTAGGTATTTGTGTAAATATTGATAAAAAAACTTAACAAAATAGATTAGAATTTGCAAGCAGACACATTTATACAGTCAATAGATTTTCCACAAAGGTTCCAAGATAATTTAATGAGAATAATTTCAGAAAAAAAAATACTAGAACAATTGAATATATGGCTGGGAAAAACATTCACTTCCACTCACAATTGAAAATGGACCATACAGCAAAACAGGGCACTAGCTGTAAGGTCCCAAACTTCCAGAAGAAAGTGTAAGAGGAAATTTTTTGTGATAATATTATTGTTATTGTATGCCATTGAGTCAGAACTGACTCGTAGCTGACCCTCCTGAATGTTTTTCAGAGTCAGTTAATCACATGAAAAGAGATTGCTCTTCCTTCTTCCACAGAGCAGATAGTGAATTTGAACCACATACCTTAGGAATTGTAGTGCAGCTTTTTGCTACTAAGCCACCAGAGCTGACAACAGTCTATTTTTAAAAAAAATTTAAAACAAGCATGAATCGTGGGAAAAAAGTGGTAAAATTATAATTTACTACCAGGTTTAATGGCTATATTATACATGATTGGATTTATTTGACATTCTGGAACAGATAAAATTATAGAGACAAATGAGATCAGTATTTGCTAGGGATAGAGGGATGCTAAAGTGAAGGGAGGTGGCTAGGGAAAAGATTGACCACAAAATCTTAAATAAGTTTTGTAAGTGACGAAAATCTAAAATCTTTCATTTGTTGGCATTATATAAATTTATACTTTTTCAAAATTTATAGAACTGGATACCATGAAAAGATGGAGGGAAAACGCAGGAGAGAACGTCCCTGGATAAAATGGATTGACACAGTAACTGTGGTAATGTGGGTAGATGTGTCAGAGGCAATGAGACTGACTCAGGAGAGGGCGGGGTGCAGAGCTATTGTGCAAAGGGTCCCTATGAATCAGGGTCAACTCAATGGCACATGACAACAACAGCAATATCTTAAAACTGTGAATTTTACTATGTTGTTGTTTTGCTGTTAGGTACCCTAAAGTCAAATACAATTCATAGTGACCCTATGAATGACAAATCTGAACCCTGTCTTAACCTGTACCAGCCTACCTCTGATACCCCCAAGCACACTGCTGAGGTCACCATGTCTTCCTCTTTTGCTGTTCCCCAACCTCTGCAAACAAGTTGTCCTTCTCTAAGGAATAGCCTTAAAAAAAGTTCACCATCCTTCCCTCCAGGGAACACTCTGGCTGCAACTTCCCCAAGACATACCTGTTTGTTCTTTTGGCAGTACATAGGATATTCAGTGCTCTCTCACCAACACCACAGCTCAAAGGCATCAATTTTGCTTCTGTCATCCTTATTCACTGTCCAGCTCTCAGCAGCATAAGAAGTGAATGAAAAGACCATGGTCTGAATCAAGATTATAGTCTGCAAAAGACTCAAGCAAGACCCACACCTCACTCCATACACAAAAACCAACTCAAGGTGGATCATGGACCTAGGACTAAAACCAAGGACTATGAAATTCATTACAGAAAAGCTAGGAACAACACTAGAAGTCCTAATCCACAACATAAACAGTCTTCCCAGTATCCTGGAAAAGCTACAACCAGGAGAAGATAACATAGATGAATGGGACCTTCTAAGACTCAAATCCCTATGCACATCCAAAAACTTCTCCAGTAGGGTAAAAAGGGAAGCCACTGACTGGGAAAAAGTATTCAGTAATAACATATCAGATAAGGGACTTATATCCAGAATTTATGAAATACTTGAGCACCACAACAAGATAAAGGTAAATAATCCAATAGAAAAATGGGCACAGGATGTGAACAGGCACTTCACCGAAGACGACATTCAGATGGCTAACAAGCACATGGAGAAATGCTCGGAATCCCTAGCCCTAAGAGAGATGCAAATTAAAACAACTGTGAGATATCGTTTCACCCCAGTCAAGGTGGCAAGGTTTAACAGAACAGCAAGCAGCAAATGCTGGCGAGGTTGTGGAGAAACTGGAACCCTGATTCACTGTTGGTGGGAGTGTAAAATGGTGCAACCCCTGTGGAAAGCAGTATGGCGCTTTCTCAAAAAATTGCAAATAGAGATACCATTTGACCCAGCAATTCCACTACTGGGAGTATACCCTGAAGAGACCATAGCTGACATCCAAGCAGATATATGCACACCCATGTTTATTGCAGCTTTGTTCACAATGGCAGGGAGTTGGAAACAGCCTAGGTGCCCATCAACAAACGAATGGCTGGAGAAGCTGTGGTATATTCGCACAATGGAATACTGTGCTGCATTAAAAAACAAGGAACTCATGCAATATTATTCAAAATGGTTGACTCTGGAGAACATTATGCTGAGTGGAATATCCCAGTCACAAAAGGACAAATATTACATGATGCCACTGTTGTGAAATGGGACTGTCCTTGGGGTTGGGGAGAGAATGAGTAAGATGGGTTCGGTAATGTATACTGCACTGAAACAGAGGAGGGAGAGAACCGTCTAAAAGAGAGATGTAACTGGGTATTTCTGTCATCACAGGAGACTAGAGCGAGGGCTGCATGGTGGAGGGGACCTGGGGGAGTGTTTGTAAAACAATGAAAGAATCTTTTCTTTTACTTTTCCATAATTTTTGGACTCATGTACTTATGACTTGTTAGTCAAATTTGTGTCTTCTGGGTTGCGACGCCCCCATGGTGCATCTTGAAGGATGTGTACATGTACAGCCAAGCACAATCAGTGAGAGTGCGTCTGAATTCCAAAATCAATCTCCATAATAGTCTATGTGTTTCCTACTGCCAAAGGGGCCCTTTGGAGTGGTGAGAGAAGATCTTCACCCTGGGACCCACAGCGTCCCTTTTCAGCAGGAAGTAGCTGGGAGAATGCGCCGTCCCCTTTTCCTTGTGACTCGGGGTGGGGTCTCTCTCAGGGAGGAGTGGTGGGGGGTGGCGGGGGATGCACTGACAGGGAAGATTGATCGGAGCTGGCTTTGACAAGCACTGTGGCATTTGGACGGGAGCGGGCTGGGGGGAGGGTGGAGAGAGTGGTGCGGCAGTGGGTGAGTGGAGGCCCAGGATCTCTGTGGATGCTTGTGAAGATTAGTAAAATATAATTATAGAAAAAAAAAAAGATTATAGTCTTCAAAGTATAATCATTATTCCTCAGTAATTTGGAGAGGTCCCTGACTGCAGACTTTTCAGTGCAACGTATCTCCCAATCTCTTGACTACTGGCCCAAGTATATTGATTATGAATCCAAATAAGATGAAGCCATTGACATTTTCAATCTTTTTCTCCATCTATTGTGATGTTGTCTATTGGTCTAGTGGCGAGAATTTTCATTTTCTTGACATTAAGATGCAATCCATATAGAAGTCTGTAGTGTTTGATTGGAGTACCACCAGTACTTTAATGAAAACATTGTTGTTTTTGTTGCTGTTGTTGTGTACCATAGAACCCACCTACAGCTGACCCTCTGGCAGGTTTTCAGAGGCAACTGTTTCAAGTCCTCCTAACTTTCAGCAAGTAAAGTCGTGTCATCTGCATAACGAAGGTTATTGATGAGTGTTCCTACAATCCTGATGACACATTCTTCTTCATAGAGTTCAGCATCTCGGGCAATTTGCTCAGTATATAGAGTGAATAGGTATAGTAAGAGGAATTTTACTGTATGCAATTTATATTTCAGAACTGACTGATAAGTGGCCCTTCATTAGATTTCCAAGGCTCTAAGTTCAGGAGTGGCATCCACTTCCTAAACAACTTGCCTCCGAAAACTCTATGAACTTGGATAAATGTTGATAGTTGTAGAGGGACTTCAGGTCTTTTGTCCATAGGGTTGTTATGAGTTATGCTTGACTCGAAGACAATCAGCAACAAGAAGTTGCAAGAGAGGAATTTGCCCATCTTTCTCTGACAGAGTAGCTGGTGGGTTCCAAGCACCAGGGAATTGTGGTCTTTGGGATAGCAATACTACTCTTTATGGACTACATCACCAGAACTCGTTATAGTATATTTACATATATGCAAAAGACTTGTCTAACCACCATTCCTCCAATGAAAACATTGTTACTTTTGTTCTGTGCCATAGAACCCACACATAGCTGACCCTCTGACCGGTTTTCAGAAGCAATTAATTACATGGGAGGAGATTGCGCATATTTCTCCCATGAAGCAGCTGGTGGCCAGGAACCATGTTCCTTCAGGATTACAATGAGCTTCTTGCCAATAGGCCACCAGTTGTTGTTGTTGTTGTT
>NW_006400243.1:539243-539776 GCF_000299155.1 Elephantulus edwardii | reverse complement strand
AACTACAGGCCACCAGAGCTCATGAAAAGGTAGTTAAAATAATAATAGATTATGGGGTTCATTACATATACAATTAAATATATGATAACAAGAACAAAAAGTGTAGGAAAAGTAAAAAATTATACAGTGGTATAAAATTTTGACACTGTGAAACACTTTAGTATTATTACAGAAAATGTATATGGTGTTATGAAAACCCCTAAAAAGTAAATGAAAGATCAGGATCAATAGTTCATAATATATGCCTTGGAACTATGATAAAATCCAGGCAGAACAAGTCCAAATATGAACAGTAATGAAGGTTTTAAATCAGTCTTTTTTAAATTGAATCATATTAAAGAATTACGAAAAATTGACAATAGCTAACTATTCATTGAAAATTTTTTAAGGGTCAAGTACTAATTGAGTCCTTGAGTGTATTATTTCACCTAATTTCATCAATTCTATGATGAGAAAACAATCCTGATCAGGTTGTTACTGTTATTGTTGTTATGTGCCATTGAGTCGCTTATGACTCATAGTGACCTTTTATG
>NW_006400243.1:513261-537950 GCF_000299155.1 Elephantulus edwardii | reverse complement strand
TTAGCACAAATGTATTGTCTGTATAAAACTATACTTTATTGCATAATTTCCATTGCCTAATTAGGCAGTAAATAAGGTTTATTTACTACATTAAAACTTGTATTTTAAAAATCCTTTTTTTAGAAGTTCCTATAGCCCAAGGAAAATGTGATATTAGTAGCCATCATAAATTGCCTTTTTGTTTTTAATTTTTGCTCGTTATTTTGAGCCCTCTGGCTCTTCCTAAAGTCAATCTTTTCTCTCTCCAGGACATGTTTCACATGTGTTCAGAGAATGTCACCTTTGGCCTTTCTCAGTGTTGCCTACAACAGAGGATTCCTCGGTCTGTGACGCTATCTGGGTCATCTCTCCATGGTCACGTTGCCTCATATTTACTGTTAAGAATCTAAATGGTGGTCAAGAGCACTCACAGGGTCTTTGAATTGCTGGCACTGCCTGTATCTCCTGTGGAAGCTGGAAGGCCAGGTCTCTATATCAGCACCAATGCCTGGAGGTCTCTTTTGTCCCAGGGCACAGCTAAACACTGAAATCAGGACACATTCTCTCAAACTTGTAGTGCTTTTTCAAAGGAGGTTCTCATTTCATAAACATTCTTCATTGGAAGAGTTCTCAACTGTACCTGACATTAGAATAACCTGGGGTACAGGACAAAATGCCAACGCTTGGCCAGTGCCTGAAGACTCCTAGATGCACAGATGGGTAATGCATTTTCCCAGGTGGCACAGGTACACAGGTATGTACAGAACTGACTTCTCTCATTGTGCAATGGAGATGTCCATAGAAATGAAAGAAAACCTCAGAGTTGATGAACACTGAATGTGCACTTGAGGAAACTCAAGGCATCAGTTAAATAATATATCACCCTGCTGGCACACTGCTAAGCACTCATCTGCCAGTTGAAAGATACAATGTTCAAATCCACCCAGCAGCTCTGTTGGAGAGAGGCCTGACAATATGCTATAGTAAAGATTCAAAACTTACAAACTCAGTACTATTGAGTCAGCTCTGGCCTATAGCAACCTTCTACTAGATTTCCAAGTCTGTAAATCATAGCAGGAGAAGACTGCTGTATTTCTTATACAAAGCCACTGATAGATTCAAATTCTAATAGTTTGTTTACAAAATTCAAATACATTGTTTTCAAGAAAAAATTCTCTCCATTTCTCTCACGCCCCACCCATCAAATTGTACAACTACATGATTAACCCCCCCCTCCCCCGCACATCATCATCCCTCTGCTTCCAATCTCTCCCACCCCTTTTGGATCCTTATACTCATTCTATGATAATGGTATTATACAATATTTATCCTTGTGGGACTGAGTTAGTTCACTGAACATGATGCTCTCCAGTTCCTCCCAAGTTAGGTAATAATTTACAAAGGCCAAAAACCTTTGCATTAACAGCACAACTCACATAGTGAGCTGTGCCACCAGAATTACTAGAATGTGTTATGGAGCAGTTATTTTCTGGTTTTGATAGTTATATTTGGCTTTGGTAACTGCCAAAATCAAGAAGACAACCTCAAAACAGTAACAATGCTGTACAGGAAATGCTAGTCACTAGAAAAGAGCACTATGCTTGGTAGAATAGAGAATAGGACGGGAAGAAGAAATTTCTCAATGGCATAAATTGGTACAATGATTGTAACCGTGAGCTTAGACAGGTCAATGATTGTGGGGATGGCACAGGACCAGGTAGGTGCTGCTGTTACGTTGTTGTTGTTGTTGTTATATTGCTGCCATTGAGTCAACTACCATTCATAGTGACCCTATGACTGACAGATCTGAACTTAGCCCTATCCCGTGCCATCCTCATCGTCTCTGACATACTTGAGTCCATTGTTACAGTCCCTGCGACAATCCATCTTGCTGAGGGTCTTCTTCTCTTTCTCTGACCGTCCACCTTTCCAAGAATGATGCCCTTTTCCAAAGACTGGCTCCTCCTAACAACGTGCTCAAAATATGGAAGACAACGTTTTACCTCCTCGCCTCTAAGAAGCACCCTGGTTGCATTTTCTCCAAGCTGTACTTGTATTCCATACTCTTCTCCAATGCCACAACTCAAAGGCAGCAATTCTTCAATTCTTCTTCTGCCATCCTTAGTCACTGTCCAACTTTCAGATGCCTAATATTGGCTACTATTATACAGAAGGCCACAAAATACTATTGTACAAAAGTTGTAACCGTGATAGATGAGTTCGAGTTGATTCAGTGGTAATCAATAACATTGCTGTCCATTTTTTTTAGGCAGAATACACATAAAACATGCACTCAGCTGCCTAAAATTATATCTGGAAAAAGACAGCATTGGGCTGCCTATCTCTATGAATCAATTGAGTAAAAGCAAGAGTTGAATCTTTTAAATGCATTTTATTAAGATACCAGAAATGGAGGGTGGGGGAAAATAAGTGAGAAATGACAATATGGATGTCTTGAATACTGCATTCTGACATCTCAGAATCAAGCCAGGCTTTTTAAGGAGGAGGTGAAAGGGAGAGGTAAAAGGAATGTGGGAAGGGTCCAGGAGGGAAGCGAGAGATGTTCAGGGATTGAATAAGGTAGGTAGTTCCGTGATATCTCTCCAATGATGGTTGTTAGACATCCAACGTTTGATGTTCAAGGTAGGTAGTTACCAATTTTCCTTGCTAATGATGCATTCTTCAGGTACTTTCTCATATTTGGTTTGTTTTTATGTCAGAGTGATTTGATGACAAATCTTTACTTCTGGAGTATCAATCTCACAGCTAGCTAATTAATCAGGCCAATAGTCCCTTGTAGGCAACTTTATTTACCACCATCCTAGATAACTGCTTACTATTATCCTAAATTTAGCTAACAATTCACTACCATCTGAAACGTAGGTAACTATTTACTATGATCCTAAACTTAGACAATTATGTCTGAACTCTTCTTGCCATCAAAACGACTAATTCCACATATGATAAATCATGAATACATTAGTGTTGGCTTTCTACAGATCCCTTGATAGTATAAATGCATGTCACTGTCATTTATCCATATGCATGGAGCTCTTTTTCTTTCTTATTTTCTCCAAGCTCTAGATCCTAATATCAGCATAATCTCCTGAAGTTTCTATGTGTGAAAACTATGTAAGCACAATCAATATAAAATAAAGAGAGAGAGAGGCCTTTGGGTAAAAAAAATGCCAGTTTAGGCTATCTGATTTGTTAAATCATTGAATTCTAAATCAATTCTCATCTCAATCCTGTTAGTTATTGATTTCCCAAAATGCCATCAGGAAATAAAACAAAAATAATACTGATCAATCAAAGGTAAGCTTACTAGAGCCAATGCAATAAGATCACTAACTTCACAAAAGCTTAGAATTTCTCAAAAGGGAAACTAGGGCAAAGAACATACAGTTTTATGCTCTGAGCTGAATGGTTTTAAGGCAGGTCTTGTAAAATAGGTAACTGCTAAAGTTTGGGTAACATATTTGACATAGATTTAGTTTGGTGAGTACCAAAATGCAAAGATCTTGAAGAAAGTACACTACAGAAGCTTTCTTATGAAGTCATAGTCTTATATTGAGAAGAAAGTATTCTTCCTAAGCAAGTGGTTTAAGCATTTTCTTAGTGTTTGTCTTCTAACTAAAATATTGTTGGTTCATATCCACTCAGCAGTTCTGTGGCGAAAAGATCATGTGTTCCCTGAGAATTACAACCTTGAAAACTCAGCAGGACAGGTCTACTCTGTCACCTAGAGTTCCTGAGTTATAATAAACTCCATAGCACATAACAGCAACAGTGCTGTTTAGCATAGCCATGAAAATTATGATTTTTTGCAGAATTGTTTAGCACAAGAATAGTGAATCGTTTTGGTTCCATCCTCAAAGATTCAATGCTCAATTCCTCAATCCTCAATAGCAAAAATGCTATTATGTCAGTTTTTACTTTCTAGATTAGTACTGAGATTAGTTCTGATTAGGGCAAAATTCTTACAAGATTAGATGGGGGTTGGGGGGAAGTAGATGGCATGGAGATTATCTATTCTGACTTCTACTGACTCTACACAAGAGAACTGTCCCCATTAATAACATTCACAATATGAAACTAATTCCTATGAGGTTCTTGCACCTACTTCTATGAAATCCAATACTTCCAGATTTTACTGTTCTATTGGGTCTGAAATCCATTGCTATGACTACACAGCCTTTACAGAACCATAGTCATGACTATGTAGTTGATTAGGGAAGTTAATAGATTATAAATCAGGTTAGCAACAGGATAAAATCCCTCAGGCCAGACAGCTTCTCAAGTGTGATTGTAGGCCCTTTAACCTTCAGCCTGACCACTCAGGTCAGTGATACAAAGTTCCATTAGTCCTGCAAGTCTCAGCAACTTCTCTTGGTCTTCCAGGAAACTTGGGTGAAAGCCTCTGCCCCTGGCTCTCTGGGGAGGCAGTCCTAAGTAAGCCCTGTCTCAAGTTGGCCTCTGGTTCTCTGCTGAGGCTGTTGTTGCACTTTTCTAGATCTTGGTCTGGCTGACACAGGAATCTCTGGAGTGTTGATTCATCTTTTTTGTTGGTATTGAGATTCATAATTCCTGATGCTGAAACTGCTCTGTTTGAACCTAGTGAGATGGAAATACTTAACAATTTCCTGGTGGATAGACTATTATCCCCCATTTGTATGATCACACCCATTCACATCACCAAGCCAAAGTTAATCAATGCTTAGCAAAGTCACTTTGATCAATAAACCCTTGACACATAATAAAATAGTCTTCTTTCTAAACCAAAGACGGTGTATAATCAGAATCCTCTAGAAGCTTAAGGTCCAAATACAGCAGTTTTCCCTTTTTTCTGTTCCCCAGCATCTTATCTATCCAATTAAACAACTTAAAATATTAATACGCAACAGTGGTAATAGGTCTAGCAAATTTTCCTGGTCATAAAATTATAGGCATCCACAAATTCTTATCTTGGCTACTAGTCAGTATTCACAGAATCTATCCTCTGGTGAGAGCAAAATAACCTCTATTGCCTGAGGAAGAGAAAATTACTAAGTGACACTCTGGGACCAGTGAACAGTTCAATCATTTTGTACGGCTGAGGAGTTGACTCACATAGAGTTATTTCTTCACTGAAGAACTAAAAAGCATGTAAAATATTCAATTAGGCCTTGGAGGCAAGAATATTTTACCTTAAATACACTCTTTTCCAACTCTGCTAGAATCATTTCATAATTCACTTTAACTAGTCTTTTATGTTGCTATTTTTATATCCACAGGTGCATACACATGCACAAATAAGTAATCAATTAGTGAACATAATAGCTTATGCTTCATTCTTCACTCTATTTCAGCTATTGAAATAATGAATCAAAGACTGCAGTGTTTCTATCAGAATTCTTATTAATGGTTGAATTTATATCTGCAAGAAGGTCTCATTAACCAAATAGCTGCTAAGAAAGGAGCAGATGCAATGTGGGGATGGCCGAGTCTGACTTCTACACACTTCATTAAGGGGAAGTTTCCCATCAATAATATCCATAGAACCAAAATGGTTACAAGGTCAGACATGACACTTCCCAAGCTCCTGCACCTTTTTATACCAATCACTGGGACCAATGTTCATTGCAAGACTCATCCATAGACTTTACTCACAGTTGTGAGGTTTTTCAGGGAAATGGGTTGAAAAGTTGAGGAGGCAAAAAAATAAAAATAAAATAAATCACAGAATGTAACTCCAAGTTTAGTCCAGCAGTCTTAAACCAGATTAACAAGACATAATTCTTGAATCATTGAAAGATAGCTTCTCAGTGAATCAGTGAAACTCTAGGTGCAGTTCAACAGCACAAATACAAGAAGCCCCTGGTTTCCTCAATCATCCAACAAGCTTTATTTCAGAGTAGTTAAAAGCCAGCTTTTCCTCCAAACATCCAGCAAGCAAAATCTTTAACGATGGCATTTATCTCCAGGGTTCCTCTAAGTACAGCTTGCCTCATCTCCTTACACTCTACCACCGTTTCTCACAGTGTCTTCACAGTCCATTCTCCTCCGTCTCACACAGTCTTCACAGTCCTCCACCATGTGGAAAGCACGTGCTTGCGCTCTCTCTCTCATTCTGTCTCTGTCTCTGTCTCTCTCTCTCTCTCTTATATTGATCCCACAGTTGTTGATGTTTTGCAGGACCATATGTCCACAATTAAGGCAGCTGGAGACCATGCCTCCACAACAAAGATTAAAACAAATGTCTAGAAATACCAATTTTCAAGGGTTCTGACACTCAGACATCTTATAAAGAATATACCATAGGTTTTTGAGCTAAAACTATAGAACAGCAGTGGGGGGGGGGACATCTGTTTGAGTGACTGAGAGCTTCTATTTTCATTCATTTCTACAACAGAGACTCTTCCTGTTTGAGATTAGGTATTTCTTGTGAAAACTGATTGGTTGAGAAAGTGATAGGCTCTTTTATTCAAGCATCCCATAAGAAAGCTCTATAACAAGGTCAGGGCAGTAGAAAGAAAGGAGGATGAGTAAGAGAACTTTTATTGGGATAAGAAACTGCCCTGAAATCCTGAAGGCACATGGTTCAGATCCACCAGGAGCGCAGTGGGAGAAAGATGAACAATCTCTTTCTCTGTGATGAACTGCCTCTAGAAACCTGCTGAAAGCTCAGGTATGGCTCAGTTCCAACCCAATCGTTATCCAAAAACAACACAACAAGCCTTTATTACTGCTTGTAATCTGCCAGAAATCAAGGGAAACATGTTTAGAGTCCCTCCCAGGGAGGAAAAATAAAATGAAGGCTCAGGTTGTCATCAGTGTGTTTAGGAAGCCAAAATTTGTCTTTTGTGTTAATGTTGCATGAAGGGTCATAACAATGGAAAAAGGCAGGAGTGTGATTCCTTTACTGCACAAGAGTGTTGCAGACAGAGGGTCCCAAATGATGGAATAATTTTATAATTATTACTAATGAGACAAACAGCCAGGAATGAGATAGAGCAGAGAGCATAAAACAGGGGTCCAGCAGTCCTCGAGTGAAGACCCCAAGCCAAGCTTCTCTGTATCTTTATTGAAAACTATCAGAAAATAAATCACAAAGAGGATTCAATGCAAATGAAGCCAAGCTATTTCTATTGAAAACCTTCTGCTTGACTCAGGAGGGAGGGGTTAGCAAATGCAAGAATCTGGTAAACCCTTAAGGATTGCCTTAGTGCCTCAGGGTGAACTCTAGCTGGTCTCCCCCACATCCTGAAACAGCATTCAGTTTATTGCAAATATTTAGTATTGGCTTCCCATACAAGAGAGATTGCAGAAGTACTTCTCTTCCTTAAACTGAAGTAATCTTACTTTGCTTTATGAAGTAATAACAATGAAATTAATAGGGGGTCACTTGGATTCTGATGTAGAAACAACTCCTAACTACTAATGATAAATAAAAAGCAATCTTTATTTCTCTATCATGCTTGTTTCAGGTCAGCGTGGACTCCCTTCCAAAAAGTCTCCATGGAAGCAGGTTAAAGCAAGCTCCACTGCTTTTAGCTGTAAGATCTGCAACAACAAGCCACATCACCTGTCGTGGCAGAGTAAGAAAGAATTTATGTCATACACAGGCTTTTGCCACTTCTTTCTGCCTGGTAGTGAATATCATTTTTTGCTCCCACTTTAGTAACAGAAAATTGACATATGATTCTTGTGAGGGTATCAGGAAATATTGAAAAACACAAAGTCTCTCTGGAGACTAAGGTGCGCCTGATACAGGCCATGGTCTTTGCAATCGCTTGTTATGCATCAGAGAGTTGAACAATGACTAGAGCGGACAGAAGGGGAGTTGATGCCTTTGAGCTGTGGTGCTGGAGAAGAGTATTGAGAATACCATGGACTGCTAGGAAAACAACAGATTCATCTTGGAGAGGATTAAACCAAGCTACTCCTTGGAGGCAAGGATTCTGGGGCTTCGTCTGACATACTTTGGACATGTTGCCAGGAGGGACGGGTCCTTGGAGAGGGACATCATGCTTGGGAGGGTGGAGGGACGGCGCAGGAGGGGAAGACCCTCTATGAGATGGATTGATTCGGTGACTGGGGTAATGGGGATGGGTGTGTCAGAGGCGGTGCGGTTGGTGCAGGACAGAGCAGGGTTTAGGGCTGTTGTGCATAGGGTCGCTATGAGTCGCAAACGACTCGACGGCACATAACAACAACAAACTTACGAAGCAACTCTATCCATGCCACAGGCATATTGACCCTGTGGTTGGGTATTGTCAATTCAGAACCGACCCCATAAGTGACCCTCTGGCAAGTTTTCAGAGGCAGTTAATCACATGGGAAGAGATTGTCCATCCTTCCCCTATGGAGCAGCTGGTGAATTCAAATCACATGCCTTTGGTATTGCAGCTTCTTTCACTAAGCCACCAGTGCTCCCTATATTGACCCTAGTCTTGGTATTTTCAATGTTTCATGTTCATGTGAAAGTTGGACAATAATTAAGGAAGTTCTAAGAAGAATTGATAGATTTGAATTGTGATGTTGGCAGAGTATTTAATATATCATGAACTTCCAAAAGAACAAACATCTGATTTGAAGAAAGTATAACCAGGGTGATCCTTAGAGCTAAGGATAGTGAAACTTGGTCTCACTGACTTTGAGCATGTTGTCAAGAGATGCCAAGACTAAGAACAATTGAGGGTCAGAGAATGAGAAAAGCAGCCTCGATGAGATGAACTAACATAGTGACTGCAACAATTAGCTTGAGCATAGCGGCAATCCTGAGAATGTCACAGCATAAGGCGATATTCTGATCTGATGTTCACGCAGCCATAACTGGCTTGGCAGCACCTAACAAAAATAACAATTCCTTAAATACATAATTTTCACTTGTGCAGAACATGCCATTGTATGTATATGAGTCATTCTATCTTAAAAATGAAAGCCAAAGAGGAGAAAAGTGAAAATTTTTACCAAATCTTGTAGTATGAAATTGACCAAACATGTAATCAAGGTGTATTAATGATAATTGGTGACTATTGATAGTTCCAATGCAAAAGACAGAAACAATGAAAAAGGAACGGTAGTCAGAAAATATGAACTTGGTGACAGAAATTAGGCTGGAAAGAGAATGATCAAATTTTGCATGCTAAATGACTTATTCATCACAAATACCTTTAAACAAGCACACATGCAAAAGGCAGCTATGCTTATGGATACCACCATAAGTGGGCTGCATAGGAATAAGATTGACTGTATCTGTGGAAATGATCATTGGGAAAACTCAATATCAGCTGTCAAAAGCAGGCCAGATGCTTACTGTCTTACTGTGGAACAGACCATCAACCACTCATGTGCAAGTTCAAATTGAGGACAAAGAAAATGAAAACTAGTCCATGAGAGCCAAAATATGATCTTGAGTCTATCTTACCTGAATTTTAAAAATCATCTTAAGAATTAGTTTGAAGCACTGAACACCAGTGATCAAAAGACCAGAATAAGTTGCTGAATGACATCAAGGATATCAACCATGAAGAAAACAAAAGGTCATTACAAAGACAGAGGATAAAGAAAAAAACCAAAATGGATGTCAGAAGAGACTGAAAATTTCACTAGAACATCAAGAAGCCAAAACAAAGGGGAAAGATGCCTACGTAAAAAAGAGGAACAGAAGATCTCAACAGCACGGAAGACAAAGCAAGTGTTTTAATGAAACATGAAGAGACCTGGAATGGAAGAATAAAAAGGGAAGAGCTCGCTCAGCATTTCTCAAGCTGAGAGAACTGAAAAACAACCTTAAGCGTCAAGTTACAATACTGAAAGACCCTATGGGTAAGATGTTGAATAATCCAGAAAGCATCAAAAGAAGTTAGAGGGAATACACAGAGTCACTGTGCCAAAACAATTGACTAATGAAATTGACAATGAAAAATTTCAGGGTGAATATGAATAAGAGCCAATGGTAATGAAGCAAGAAGTTGAAGATGCACTGAAGACATTACCAAAAAATTAAGGACCCAAGATTATATGGGATACTGATTGACATGTTTCAACTAAGAGATGCAGCCCTGTACATACTCACCAGATGATGCCAAGAAATTAGAGGACAACTGTCTGACTGATGAACTGAAGTAGTATAGAATTGTTTCCATTCTCAAGAAAGTTGATCCAACAAAAAGTACAAATTATTAAGCAACATCATTAATATCACATGGAAGCAAAATACCACTGAAGATCATTCAAAAATGGTTAGAACAGTACATAGATAGAAAACTGACAGAAGTCCAAGCAGGATTTAGAAAAGGCCATGGCATCAGGGATATCACTGCTGATGTCAATTGGATCCTGGCTGAAAGTAAAGAATACCAAAAGAATGTCTATGCTTCGTTGACTGTGCAAAGGCATTTGAGTTTGTGAATCAGAATAAGTTATGTCTAACACTGAGAAAAATATGAATCCCAGAGCACTTTGTGCTCATACTTAAACCTATTCTTAGACCAAGAGGCTGTTGTGTTAACAGAGCAAGGGAACACTACAGGTTTTAAAATTAAGAAATATGTGTGTCAGAGTTATATCCTCTTTCCAAACCTACCCAATCTGTATAGTAAGCAAATTATTTGAGAAACTGGACTCTACAAAGAAGAACTTGGCATTGGGATTAGAGGAAGGCTCATCAACAACTGCATGATACAAATGGCACAATCTTGGTTGTTGGAAGTAAGATGGACTTCCTGCAGAAAATCAAAGAGCAAAGTCTTCAATATGGATTCACCTCAATGTCAAGAAAACAAAAAACCTTACCACTGGATTTATAGGCAACATTATAATGTTGTTATTGTTGTTATTATTATTATTGTTAAGTGCCATCAAGTTGCCTGCAACTCATAGCGACCCTATGTACAACAGTCCTAAACCCTGCTCTGGCCTATGCCAAACTCACTGTCTATGATACACCAACCCCCATTACCCTAGTCACTGAATCAATCCATCCCATTAAGGGTCTTCCTCTCCTGCGCTGTCCATCCACCCTCCCAAGTATGATGTCCCTCTCTAAGGACTGGTCCCATCTTACATGTCCAAAGTATATCAGAGGAAGCTTCAGAATCCTTGCCTCCAAGGAGCAACCTGGCCTCATCCTCTCCAAGATGAACCTGTTTGCTCTCCTGTACATGGTATATTCAACACTCCTCTCCAGCACCACAGCTCAAAGGCATCAATTCTCCTTCTATCATCCCTAGTCAATGTCCAGCTTTCTGACATATAGTAAGTAATTTCAACGACTATGGCCTGGATCAGGTGCACCTTAGTCTCTTGACTGACATTGTTGTTCTTCAGTACTCTGGAGGGTCAGCTATGAGTCACTTTTGACTCAGCAACTACAAAAGCAACAACTAGAAGTGAGCTTTATAACACTGACCTAAGCTTCAAGGCTAAAGGGCCTTCAATCCTGCTCGAGAAGCTGTCCTGACTGAAGAATTATATCTGCTTTCCATCATAATTGTAACTTATTAACTTCTCAATAAATTCCATGACCATGAGCATGGTACTGAGTTCTGTGTGGTCATTTCAACATATTTCAGACCCACCTCTGGTGGAACAGTGCGTAAGGAGTTGAGTCATAAACTCAAAGGCAGGCAGCTTGAATCCACTAGCCCTTTTGCTGGAAAAAGATGGTAGGTCTCCTCCAGCATGTTTTACAGTCTCCGAATACTCACTGGAGGGTCAGTTATGAGTCATTCTGACTCAACAACAATGAAAGCTGAGAGTAGATCATTACTATTAGTATTGGAATAGAAGTGGGTGCAAGAGTGCAGAGATCAGGTTTGACCTTTTGGGAATTGGTGATATTGTTGATAGGGATTATTTCTTTTTATGAAGTTAATCAAGGTCTGATTCAGCCATCCTCACTCTTTTTACACCATTGAGGGAAACTCACTCTTTTATACCCTGAGGTAACTCTGATGGTGTGTAGAGAGTTGTACTGTTAACACAAAGGTGAAGCCTCTCTGGTTGTTCAACTCCACCAGCTGCTCTGCAGCTGGGCAATCTCCTGCCTCATAAATCAGTTGGAGGGTCAGCTATGAGTTGGTTCCAACTCAAAGACAATGAGGCATAT
Organism: Elephantulus edwardii; assembly: GCF_000299155.1. Lineage (NCBI taxonomy): Eukaryota > Metazoa > Chordata > Mammalia > Macroscelidea > Macroscelididae > Elephantulus > Elephantulus edwardii. The sequence continues at coordinate 525,877 of NW_006400243.1, read as the reverse complement.
CCATTATCTGAAGATCAAGTCTTTCATAATAATACAAGGTTTGTAGCATGAGGGAGGGGGAAGCATACAAATTTTCTAATCCTGTGTAACAAATTATCACAAACTTAGTGACTTAAACAACATACATCTATATTTGACAATTTGTTTCCTTTCTTCAGGAGTTCTCAGTTATCTCATACTGCTCTCTCAGAGATATCACAAATGAATGACTTAATATTTATCCCCTCACCGTTTGTGGTTGTTCTGTGCACAGAACAACAAGAATCATGGCCCAGACCAGTTGACACATATTTTGAGGGGACTCAATTCAATCCGTGACAATCCAAGAGTCTAGGTACAACTTAACTAGATTCATTGCTTTAAGGTCTCACCAACAGCAATCAAGCTGTTGGCTGGACTTCATCCTCATTTGGAACTCTGTAGGAAAGATGCACATCCAAGTTTACTCCAGTGGTTGATAGGGTTCATCTCTGCAGGTACAGGAAAGAGACCCTTATTTTCTTCCTTTATTAAGTCAAATCTCAGCTCCTAGAGAGGCCCTGGCAGTTCCTAGTCATGTGGCATACTCCACCAACCACCTCACAACATGCAGTTTATTTTGTCAAACAATATCTTCCAGTCTGCTAAAAGAAAATCTTACATAATGTACTCTAATCCAGGGAGCAAGGAAACACTTACTACATGGTTTAAAACAGCAGAGGTGTGTGGCAGGGTTACATCATTTCCCTCTACCTATTCAGTCTATACACTGAGCAAATCATTCACAAAGCTGAACTCTGTGAAGAAGAATGTGGCATCAGGATCAGAGGAAGATTAACCAACAGCCTGCGTTATGCAGATAGCACAATCTTGCTTGCTAAAAGTCAGGAGGACTTGAAGCACTTACTGCAAAAGATCAATGACTACAGCCTTCAATAAAGATTACATCTCAACATCAAGAAAACAAAAATTAGCATCTCTAGACCAAGAGATAACATCATGATAGATGGAGAAAAGACCAAAACTTCCAACAGCTTCATCTTACCTGGATCCACACAATTAATGCATTTGGTACAAGCAGTCAGGAGATCAGGAGACATATTGCACTGGGAAAGTCCACAGTCAGGGACCTCTCCAAATAATTGAGAAGCTATGATGTCACTTTGAGGACTAAGGTGTCCCTGATTCAGACCATGGACTTTTCAATCACCAGTTACACATCAGAAACCTGGACAATGAATAAGGATTGCAGAAGAAAAATTGATGCTTCTGAGCTATGGAACTGGAGAAGAGTATTGAAAATCTCATGGACTTCCAAAAGAACAATCAGATATATCCTGGAGAAAGTAAAATCAAAGTGCTTCTTGGTGACAGAGATGACTAAGTGTCGTCTCACTATCTGGATATGTTGTTAGGAGAGGCTATTCCTTGGATATCTTGATTGGAAAGGTGGAGGATCAGCGAGAGAGAAGACAACCGTCAAACCGATGGGTTGACACAATGACTTCTACAATTGGCTCAAATATGTCAGAAATGATGGGGATGGCATAGGACAGGGTTCAGATCTGTGATTCATTGGGTCACTCTGAGTTATATTTGACTCAATAGCACCTAACAACAACAATCCAGGGAATTATCTCTGCCATACTGTTAGAAGCAAATCATGTGTCCTTCCCACATTCAAGCAGAGAGGATTGTATTACAGATCATCTTGGGATGTGTCGTCCACCAGGGGCAATAGTGGAACTCATATAACTAAAAGAAACATGCATTGTACTCTTATGGAAAGCTACAATCTCACTTGTAATTAGCATACAGATACAGTGGTTCTTTTTCTTTTCATCAAATACAACTCAAGTTGTATTTCTTCTAATACTTAGCCCATGTGAATGTCACAGTGTGTGCAACCTCTTACTCTAAATTGCAGACATCAGCTCAGAAACTTAACTATAAACTAATTAGACCAGATGGAGTGTGCTGTCTACCAGCTGCTGTTGTAGCAATACCAAACACTCAACTACACTGTAAGAAATCATTTCATTGTTCCTGTGGTTAATTTATTCATTTTTAATCTGAGACATTTCCTAAACCCACAGCTTCCACCAGAAAAAAAAAAGAAAGAAAAAGACATTTTTTTGTTTTAAAAAATGTAACATAAGTAGAAGTCTGAAAGTAATAACTTCTAGAGGATTAAAACTGTCACTTTATCTTGGCCACTTAATTGCATGTTCCATCAACCTAAGTATCCAAATACCTTATTGACTTCTGCAGAGAGATTTCAACTCTCTGTCATGATCTGCTGAGAAATCATTTGCTTCCATCAGAAGACCGTCTGTTCTGTCTATCACAAGTGTTGGCTCATTATTTGAAAGTATGATGGAAAACAGGATACATTTATAAGATTTTCAATTGTTCCCATACAATTAATTTCAAACGGAAAAGCAATCATTTGTATGAGACGTAAACTAAGATAATGTTTTTGACCAAAGTGAGATGACTGATCTGAGCAGTGTCCCTGCTTTGTTCACCTGTGACCTGAAGAACACTTCTCTGGCTAACAACCAGAGAAAACCACATCAATGTTTTCCCCTCTGGTCAGAATTAAGATGTGGAATAATGTACCGTAGTGAAGTCTTGACACAAATTACCACCACTTCATTTTGTGCAAAATGTTCTCAGGAAATGTTTGCCTCAAGCTAGTGATTTATACAACTTCTTCCAGAAAATTGGTATTGTAAGAATCTTTTAATAATCTTGTAATAATTTTATGTACTTCTTAAGTAAGCAAGTACCTTTCTCCTTAAGACTTTAGCCAATCTATATATCCCACTTGGACTTATACAGCCAACAGTATACAACTTCTCATTGAGATGCCCAGCCCCCCCATTGCCTTACCTCACCACAAGCCAATATGAATATTATACTCTAACTTTCTGATTTTTGCCTATAACCATTTGGCTTTGAAACCTCTTCCTCAAACTCCATGGTTTCATTTCAATTGACCACAGACTTCTGAATTCAAAACAGCTCTCTTCATTGTTAAGGTGCCAGGTAAATTGACACATGGCACCCTCATGTACAACAACAGGTCAAAACTTGGCTGGGGCTGCTCTGATGGCCTAGTGGCAAGAAACCGCGCTGCAATCCCAAAGGCACGTGGTTTGAATCCACCAGATGTTCCACTGGAGAAGGAGAGGCAATCTCCTCCTGTGCCAGTCAGATCCGATTTGACGGTACACAACAAGGATGGAGGTTGTGGGAGGGAAATGTGGCTGGACCTTGTGCCATCCTTACAATCCTCATGCACTTAACCCTATTGTATTGTAGTCACTGTGTCAATCCTCCTCATTGAAGGTCTCCCTTCTCTCCCCCGCTTATCTGTCTCACGGTTCACCATACTCTTCTTTCAGAAGTCCATGGTATGTTCTTCACCTGACATCACAACCAAGGTCACTGGCTCTATGACTTAGATGACTAAAGCATCTGTCTTGTAAATAACACATCCTGGGTTCAAATTCCATTGGGACCTTTTCCTTTCTCTAGGACTCTTTAGTCTTCCTTAATGTGGAACAATTATTCCATTTGCCTTCCATAACTTTGACACTTCTGAAGAATTTTGTAAAAATTCTAGTTCTTTATAACTGGTTATTTGGGCCTCCTTATTTTGTAAACTGTCCCGCTGTGTGTACTTCACTATTTCCTCATCATTAAAAGAAATCTATATAATTTTTTTCAAAATCTTACAGAAGTAGTGTTATACCATTTCTGCATCCTGTGACAATACATGACATCTATTTGTTTCAACATTGGTAAAATTTGACCATTTGTCATAGTATTTCCACTATGAAGTTACTATTTTCCCCTTGGAATTGATCTTATGGGTGGACAAATTGAAACAACTACAGAGCCCAGCTTTTCAACACACTTTTAGTCATTCCTTTTAAAATCCATTGATGATTTTTGTCTAATGCAATTATCATTGGAGAGCTTGCCAAAGAGTAATTCTTCTAATGTCACTATTTCTTTTTTGGAATTCTACTTATAAAGAAGATCTTCCCCTTCTCTCTCATTGAGTCATTTGTTTACTTAGCTGTTCATATAATTTTGACTCATGGATTTATGTTTTAGTAAATGAACCAGGGTATGTTATTATAATTCTTTCTTTTCTTACTGATTTGACCATTGGAGTCTCCTTTTTGTCTCATGTTCCCATAACTTTAATACTTGCATCATTTTCAGATGCCACAATACATCCTTATTCAATCTCATACTTTTCCTCTTCCAGACCTGGAGTTACCTGTATATCAGTGGAGAGCTAATTCTGTTTGCTTGAGAATAGTAGTTAAAATTATTACACATACTACTTTTCTCAGTAAAATAACACACAGAAAATAGTTTAGTTTGAAGGAATCATGGTCTACATAAGGTGTTGTATAGTTCAAATCAGTTTATGCATTTAAGTATCTCTTATAACTCCCTTTTACTTTTTCACTTGCAATTAATTTGCTAAAGAATGGTTGTTTTTTCCTACAGTGTTTTCTAGTCTAGATTGTGATAATTGCTCCCACATTATCTAGCACATACCTCTGCCTCTTGGACTTCACTTAAAGTAGTAGTTATATTTAGAGGAGTGATCAGATTCAGTATGAAATTATGGCAAGAATGCTTCAGAAGCTGTGTTGTCTATGTCCATTGTAGTCGCTATGTGACATCGAGTCAACTACAATTCATAGCAACCCTGTGTGCAATAGCTTTGAACTCTGCCTGAGTCAATCCCACTGCCTCTGACATACTTAACCTTATTACTATGTCAATCCATCTCATTTAGGGTCTTTCTCTCCTGCACTGTCTCTCCACTCTTCCAAGCATGATGTCCTTTTTCAAGAACTGGTCCTTCCTTGCAACCTTAGAAGGTAGACAATATCTGGTTGCCACTCATTTTATATACTAACAGCTATTGATAACTTGCTTTTATTCATCATCTGCAAAGAATGGTTCTCTAAATTTACTGTTTACTTCTCAATGAATTAATTCATAGAAAACCACTATAAAGAAGTGAACTCTCATTGCTTATTTGGATACCTGTTGTATCAGTTCATAAGGGGAAAGCAGGACAATGTCTTTCTTAAAATTTCTTCAAATTGACAATGTGTATGGTCTAATTCTAAGTAAACAATAAAACAAAGTTCTCTAGTGGTGTAGCCTGTGCTGTATTGCTCTGCTAACCAAAAGGCCACCCAACTCCAGTGGTTTGAAGCCTCACTGTGGGACCTGAGGAATCTCATCAAGATTTACAGCCTTAAAAAAACATTAAGGAAGGGTCCTATCAGTAAGAACCAGCTTGACAGTTCAAGCTTTGTTTTCAGTAAGAAACAATTAACTCTTTACTTGAACTATATCCCATTTGTATAATTCTAGAACCATTTGTTTTACATCAAAAATAAGGTCTGAAATGCAAGTTGGTAGAGGTAGGAAAACATGTTATCCTACCCTCTAAAAGGCAAATGGATAATATCCCCTCAAGATGCAAGAATAAAGTGAACCATTCAAGCTCTAGAAGTTCTTCTTCTCTATTTCCAATAGCTAGCAAAAGTCACCATTGGGTCTTAATTGGCAATTGAGTCTCAAGCCCGAGAGGCCCTTCTGAATTAAGTCTGGAATTACTGGCCTACTTCTACAGATTTTTGTTAAGTGTCATTGGCTTGCTGCTTGCTAGTGCATGCAGGCGTTAATGGCTCCTATAATTGCAATCCCACCTCTCTGACTAGCAGATTGCCTCTATGAGAACCCTACAGCAAGGGCCTTGGGCCAACTGTCTACAGCCTACGTTACAAGCTTCTACCACTAATCACAAACTATTTCTTATTTTGAACCTAAACTCACATAAGACATGTCCATTTATTCTTTGACTGCCATGCAGCACAGGGAAAAAAATTATTCTGTACATTTCGTTCATGGGGTTTCAATGAAGCCATAATGATTCAATGTGAAGTTCTTTTGCCAGAGAAACTTTGAGAAGAGAGATAACAACTTCTTATTAATTGCAGGAACTAATGAGTCTGGCATGCTAATCTTTCTAGCTGAGAAATAAACACAGTGTACTTCTCATTCTCTGTCTTTTTCTTATTCACAATGTGATCCTGGGAATAAAACACTATTGGCATCATCTTGGGTGCACCCCAGATGTCCTAAATCAGAATCTCCTTTCTTACTAGATCCCTAAGGGATCTACATGCACATTAAAGATTGAGAGGCAGTGTTCCGTCTCAGTAAAAAAAAAATTTATAATAGTTCATACTATTGATAACTTGGGCATATTTATTCATGCAAAAGCTAGGCAATAAAAAAGGAAGACCAAAGAAGAATTGATGCCTTTGAATCATGATGTTGGCCAAAAATATTGAATACTCTTCACTGCCAGAACAAACAAATCTGTCTTGGAAGCAAGTCGGAATGCTGTTTAGATGTAAGAATAACAAGGCTTTGTCTTGTTTACTTTGGATACATTATGAGGGTGGACCAGTCCCTGGAGAAGGGCATCGTGCTTGGTAAAGTAGAAGGTCAACCCAAATGATGCAAATTCTCAATGAAGTAGACTGACACAGGGGTGGCAACTGTGGGCTCAAGCACAGCCTCCGTGGAGGGGGTAGTGCAGGACCAGGTAAGATTGCTACAAGTCAGAACTAACTTGATGGCCCCTAGCAACATTATATGGGAGCTTTGGTGGCCTAATGCGGAAAGAGTTGTGCTGCCAACACATAGACGTGGGGATTGGATCCACTAGCTTCTGTACAGAAGAAAGCTACACAATCTTTTCCTATGCAATTGATAAGCTCTGACAACCAGCTGGAAGGTCATGCGACATGACCAGGAAAATGTAAAAACCATATGCACTGATACATTTATCCACTCAACAATTATTTACTCAATGTCCAGTCTGTATCAGGAAACATACAGACTCCACAACAGAGATAACAAGTTCAAGGTGATGATTTATTAACCTTCCATAACTCACTCACTCATCATTGTTGCCAAATTGGGTCCAATTGTTACCAACACTCTATCAGGTTTCCAAAGCCATAAATCATAGTGGAAGGAAATGGTTCCTCTTTGTGCCACAGGATTACTGGTGTGTTCACACTTCTGGAGAAGTCTGGCCTTTGAGTTAACAGTGCAAATCCTTAGAGAGTACGCCATGAGAGCTACCATTTATAAATATTACAATGATATTTTTGCCAGGATCCCAGGAATGCAGCTCTGCAAATCATCCCTCCATAACTGAGGACTTCAACTATCACATTATTAATGTGAGTCCAAGTGCTTCTGAGATAGCCCCTCAGTTAAAATTTAATTAGAAAATAAGGGTTTATTCTTATAGTATGTTGTTGTTGTTGTTATGTGCCATCAAGCCACCTGCCACTCATAGCAAACCCATGTACAACAGCTTGGAACTCTCTGTCCTACCCTGAGCCAATCTCACTGATTCCGATACATCTAAACCCCATTACCCCAGATAATATGTCAATCCATCTCATTCAAGGTCTGCCTATCCTTCACTGTTCCTCTACCTTTCAAGCATGGCGTCCTTCTCCAAGGACTGGTCCCTCCTGGTCGTGTACCCAAAGTGTGTGAGATGGAGCTTCAAAATCCTTGCCTCCAAAGAGAAACCTTTTTTTTACCCTCTCCAAGTCAGACTTACTTGTTTTCCTGGTGGTCTATGGTATGTTCAATACTCTTCTCCAGAATCACAAGTCAATGGCATTGATTCTTCTGTCATCCTTAGTCATTGTCCAGCTTTCTGGTGCATAGCATATAATGCTGCTGTTGTTGTTGTGTATCACAGAGTCAGAACCAACCTATAGCTGACCTTCTGGCAAGCTTTCAGGGGCAGTTAATCACAAGGGAGGTGATTGCTCATCCTTCTCCCACAGAGACTTGAACCATGTGCCTTTGGGATTGCAGTGCAGCTTCTTACCACTAGGCCACCAGAGCTCCTTTGTCAGAAATAGTCTTGGTAGAAATCACCACGAATGATGTGAAAAGTTTACTTGAAGAAAATATAATAAAGAGTCTGTAGATTATGAACAGAATTGGATAAAGGAAAACTGAGAAAATCAGGGGCTAGCAATAGCAGGAATCTTTTACCAAACCTAGACTTGATAGTTTAAGGGCGAAGAATGGGTATTCTAGCATCTAAAAATTCCAAAGCTACTATCAGTACAACATAATCCCGCTTGCTGAAATTGACAAGGAAATGAAGCACTTGCTGCAGAAGGTCAAGGACTGTACTCTTCAATATGAATTGAAGCTCAATATCAAGAAGACAAAGTTTCTCACCACTGGACAAGTTGGCAGCACATTGATAGATGGAGAAGAGATTGAGGTTGCTAACAATTTGAGCTTGCTTGGTTCCACAATAAATACTCTTGGCACCAGCAGTTAGGAAATCAAAAGATGAACAGCATTGGAGAAAAATCTTGTCAGGGACATCTCCAGAATACTGAAAAGCGACAATGTCAGTCTAGAGACTAAGGTGCACCTGATCCAGGCACAGTCTTTGCAATTACTTGCTATGTATCAGAGAGCTGGACAATGACTAAGGATGACAGAAGAAGAATTGATGCCTTTGTGTTGTGGTGCTGGAGAAGAGTCTTGAACATGAACCACCAAGAAAACAAATAGGTCTATCTTGGAGAGGGTGAAACCAAGTTTTTTCTTGAAGGCTAGGATATTGAAGCTCTGTCTCACATACTTTAGGCATATGGCCTGGAGGGACCAGTCCCTGGAGAAGGACATCATGCTTAGAAGGGTGGAGAGACAATACAGGATAGGAAGACCCCAGATTAGATGGATTGATACAATAACTGGGGCAGTGGACGTAGGTGTGTTGGAGTCAGTGAGACTGGCTCAGGACAGGGCAGGCTTCAGAGCTGTTGTACCAAGGGTTGCTATGGGTTTCAAGTGACTCAACAGCACATAACTACAACAACAACACTACTAGTAAAGTAAAGAAACCAAAAAAAATTCCATTATTGTTGAGTCTATGACTCATGGTGCCCCAGGCATGTCATAGGCATATTATGGCTGGATTACAAAAAATAGTCCATCAGGCCTTTCTTGGCACTTATCCCTGGTGAACTCATACCTCCAAACTTTTGGAACTGGACTCTGAAAAGAGGTTATCTGGCAAGAATACTCTCTATGAAAATGAGAAAATTTCATATCTAAGAAAATGTAACTATAGTCAAAACCAGTCAAGTCATGGAAGATGGGAAATTACCCCACACTCTATTTCATCCTTCAGTCTTCTATCAGGTCTTCTCATTGGCTTAATTCAGCCATAAGAAGCCCAAGCAATAAAGTAAAAGTCAACCACCTAAGACATGGAGTGAGGCCAAAATGAACAATGAAAACTGCATATTTTTAAAAATATTTTTCCTCTCCAACTTGAAATTACAGAAATGGAAAACCCTGGAGTGCTAACATTATTCCCACAGGGACATTTTCTGAACAAAGAGAGTGGGAAATGTCCAGACCTCCAAAATAGGTGGTCCAACTCCCTTTATCAATTCTGCTACGTTAAATGGAATATGCAGCAAGACTGAATGGGCTCCTTCCCTGAGGCAATCATCACTGCATAGGAAGGTGACAAGCTAGAAGACCAAGAGAAGGACAATGTGAACATAGTGACCACTCAAAGGTAAACAAGCACCAATCAGTGGCTTGATTTAGAGTAAAAATCTAAGAGGTTAGAGCTGGGAGGGGTTATACATGCAAGACTCCTGGCATGATTAAATTGTACTTGCTCCTACACTTGAAGAATATAATTAGCAATTTGCATTTATTTATGTAACATGTATAGTCTTTTACTATGCACAAAGATAAAAATATGGCTATATTTTTAAAAACCACATAGTTAAAAATACACAACTCTAAATTCAGTCTGTATAGCTGTCCTGAGTTCATCTTCTGAAATACAACAAGAATCTATGTAGTAATTTTAAAGCTATTTGCATAACTCACAAAGATGCCAAGTTCTGCTACACTGATTTAGTAGACTGATTTTTAAAAGAAATAATTTGAAAATAACTTCAAAGCAATTAGGGGAAAATGCTATTTCTTTTAGTGAAACATTAATCAACCAAAACTATCAGTCATGAATCTCAAAAAAAGTATATTATTTCCCTTGATGAAATGAAGACAATCTTTCTCAACAGAAGTCCAGAACTAATTTCTATGAGGTCAGACATGTCCTCCTTCCAACTGCATGCTCTAATATTTTTCTACCAATTCTTATACCAACCATACTTCCCATGACACTCACCCCTTCTATACTGGATTCAATAATTTGTTATAATGGCCTCAGAGATCTCATAAATAATACTGTCAAATACAGGGTTTAATAGGAAAGTAACGAATTAAAATTCAGCATCCGGAACACTCAGGATACAGCTCTTCAGTTAGAACAGCCTCTTCCCAGCCACATCAAAAGGCAGGCCTTTTTCTGGAATTCTTTCCTATGGCCCAGCCTCTGCTCTGGCCTGTAGCTCCATCTCTGTCCTACTTTGGTGAGTGTTACAAAACTCTTTCAACTCTGTCCATTATTTTTCCAAGGACTCATTCACTCTGCCAGTAAGTCTAAGTTCAAAGATACTTAGTTTTAGCTCCATAGGTAGCCAGATCTAATCTCCTTAACAAATTCCACCAAAACTACTCAGTTCCCTTGCTTCCTCTCATATCAGTCTCTGACTCATGTCACCTTTGCTAACACCATCTCATCTCATGCTGTCTTCCCATCTCACCTCACCTGTTTTGTGTTACAACTCTTTCTCTCTGGTATCTGCAAGAAGACAGAAATCTCAGGTCAAGAGGAGATGCTACATACTCTGGTTCTTCTCTGTTGATACAGTAAGATCCTTCTTTCCTCTCTCTGATGACTTAAGACTAGCTCAACTAGAAATAACCGGCCAATCCCCATCTTAGTATTCTACAAACCTAATTTGCATGGTACCATCCTACTAAGTACTATGTACATTATTTCTATTATTAGAAACATCCCATTTGCATAGTCCTACACCATTACTAGAGGAGCTCTGCATCTACTGTCCATAGGTAATTGCCCTGCTTACTCAAAGGCAGAGTCTGCTGATTCGAATCCTTCAGTGGCTTCAAGGGAGAAAGAAGAGCAATCTCCTTCTATGCAATTTACAGCCTTACAAATCCAATGGAGGATCAGCTATGAGTCAGTCAGGGCTCAAAGGCAATGAAATGAGATGATGATGTGACTACATAGTTACTTGGTGAAAGTTACAAAGACAATGGCTAGAAAAGCCTTACTAAGTAACCCAGCCTTAATAAGTAATCCACCTCCATGCTTATATATTAAAGTGTAAGTGGTTTTGTTTAACTGGTTCTAAAAAGTCCAGCCTAAGACAGGCTTCTTAGAGATATAGTTGATTCTGGTATTAGGACAAGAAATACACAAGACATATTTGGAGTTTATTGTTATGCCAGAAATTAAGAAGGTGATTTAAAGAACAAAACCTATGCACTGATACTCATATGTTAAACAGACACAAGAATCAGGAGTGTGGGTGAGCCGCGCTTCCTTTTTATCCGACATCTTAACAAAGCTGCACTTGTGGTAGCTCCTCTCCGAGCTTCACGATGCTGCCCAAGGAAGACAAGAAGAAGAAAGACACCAGAAAGTCGGCCAAGAAGGACAAAGACCCAGTGGACAAATCTGGGGGCAAGGCCAAGAAGAAGTGGTCCAAAGGCAAAGTTCGGGACAAGCTCAATAACCTGGTCTTGTTTGACAAAGCCACATATGACAAACTTTGTAAAGAAGTTCCCTACTAAAAACTTATAACCCCAGCTGTTGTCTCTGAGAGACTGAAGATTCGGGGTTCCCTGGCCAGGGCAGCCCTTCAGGAGCTGCTAAGTAAAGGACTTATCAAGCTGGTTTCAAAACACAGAGCTCAAGTGATTTACACCAGAAACACCAAAGATAGCAATGCCCCAACTGCTGGAGAAGATGGATAAACAGGTTCTACCAACTGTACATTTTAAAAAATAAAACTTTACTCAATTAAAAAAAAAAAAACACAAAGAATCAATCACAAGAGCTTCCCAAGAGCTAAAACTAGACCAATTTGAGAAAGAAAATATTGATTACAGCACAAATTATAAAGTAAACTAGAGTATGTACTTATATAAACATTGAATAAATAAAAGAGATAAACAGAATTTCAGATAATTTATATAGATTCTCTGCCTGCACAGAGTGGAAGTAAAACTTCCCCCTCCTTAAATGTAAGTGGTACACAGGACTTTCTTACAAAGAATACAAATGGAAGAGGAAAGGAGTAATTATATAGCAAAAAATCCTAACAAACACTGCTTCCTCCAGATAATGAAGGTCAACATCAATGGACATAAATCAAGTTGACAGAATGGACCCTTGGTACAGTGTAATAAAATGGTACTATATCTTTATGATCTTCTACCCTAAAGCCCGTAGCCTCCAAGGTCTAAAAATGAACAAACATCAAGCAAGTTCTAATAGAGGGGAATTCTATAGAGTACCTGACCAGTACTCTTCAAAATTTGAAAAAGCACAGAAAGAAAAGAGAATGCA
>NW_006400243.1:504482-511870 GCF_000299155.1 Elephantulus edwardii | reverse complement strand
GTTTCCCTGCTCTATTCTGACGACTGCCTCTTGGTCCAAGTATAGGTTTCACATTAGCATGATCAAATGTTCTGGGATTCCCATTCTTCTCAGAGTCAGCCATAGCTTGTTGTGATCCACACAATCAAAAGCCTTTGCAGAGTCAATGAAGCACAGATAGACATTCTTCTGGTACTCTCAGCTTTCTGCCAAGATCCATCTTACATTAGCTATAATATCCCTAGTACCATGACCTCTTCTAAATCCAGCCTTCACATCTGGCAGTTCTCTGTTGACATATTGTTCCTCTTCTGAAGCACCACAAGTCAAAGGCATCAATTCTTCTGTCATCCTTATTCATTGTCTAGCTCTCAGATACATAAAAAGCAATTTAGAAACCTTGGCCTCTGGTGCACCTTAGTCTTTAGACTGACATTGTAGCTCTTTAGCTCTCTGGAGAGATCCTTGAGAGCCGATTATCCCAATGCAACTCATCTTTTGATTTCCTGACTGCTGAAGGCAAGAGTGTTGATTGTGGATTCAAGTAAGATGAAATCATTAACAACCTCAATCCTTTGTCCATCTATTGTGACACAAATCTTTGTTTTCTTGATATTGAGATGCAATCCATATTGAAGGCTGCAGTCTTTGATGCAATCCATATTGAAGGCTGCAGTCTTTGACCTTCTGGAGCAAATGTTTCAAGTCAGTTTAAGAGGAGGGCATGCAGAGTCATAGTGCCCTGACCCACCCTGGGCCCTGGGGCCTGGGGCATGAAGAACTATAGTTTCTAGGCTCACAGCCATGTCTCCCTGAGTATGGGGGCACATAAAGCCACAGTTCCCAAAAGCTGACCACTGGGACTGGAAGCATGCAGTACCAGGCCAGGAGCCACATGGAGCAATAGCACCCAGACCCACTCTGGAAAGCTGGTCACACAGCCAGAGGATCATCTTCACTGGGGAGCACACAAAGAGTTTATGGATAGAAGTGACTGGAGCCTAAGCCATCAAATTAGATGCTAGATAAAGGCCTGGGAAGTTGGAAGTGGAGAGGGGGTGGTGGGGAGGGTGTGGGTGGGGGAGGGATGTAAGAACAACACCGAATTGCCAAATTTATCTGTTAATTTTTGTATTGGAAAGTGTCTCTGCATTTTACTGTTCTAGGTAGTATGTTCGTCTATCATTTGCTATTTGAGGTATAGCTCTCATCTGTCAGATTCAGAGCTTCCAAATTAAGACAAGCTAGGAAGAAGGCTTGGCCGTCCACTTCTGAAATAATAGGCCTTCTAAAACCCTATGAACAAGAGAGCACACTTAGACACTTAAACAAGAATGGACATTAGTTGACTAAAAAAAAGAAAAGGAAGTGGGGGCATGGGAATGATTGCTCTTGAAGTCCAGGATAGAATGACAATCTACTTCCTTTGATTTTGGGGATGAGAATTTGAAAAAAGCAGAAGAGAAAGCACTGGGAAGTCAGGGAGAGGTCTTGGCAGCACAATGCTGTGGAGGGACTAAAGCCACTGCATTGTACGTATGATAATTAATTCTACAGCTTCTGAGTGTCACTTTAAGTGTAACTTGAAAGGAAACAACATCCTCCCTTCTCTATCTCTCACAGTCTCTTGGATGTCTAAAACATCTCTCCCTTTTAACTCACAATATCTACATTGTGTCTCTAAATCTCTTACACAATCCCATTTCAAAGGCTTTTCTTTATGTTTTTTTCCACATCTGACATCATGCCTGTTTCTCCACAAGTCCACAGAGTTAGTGGACTACCTTTTCAGGTAGATATGAAAGCAGCCTGGCTGTAGGACCTCAGAACAGCACAGACTGCTTAGGGCCTGTCCAGTGAATACTGGGCAAACACACTTCCCAGGCTGGTCAATAAACAGAGTCTGGCCCAGAGTCACTAAGCAAATCAACAAGATCACACAGTCAGTAACTGTCTGACCAAAACTTGGAAACCAGACATTTTGACCACCTCTCTACCATGTTCAAAAGCAACAGTCCTTTGTGTTTACAATCTAAAACTGTATGTATGGATAATAGATGTTGTTGCTGTGTGCATGTATGGATAATGGAAGCTGCCTTCTAGTTGAATGAGACTCTATGAACAACAGACCTGAACCTTTGTATTAAAACCAAAACTCCTGCTCATGAAACTAGAAGTATGTTCTAGAAATTAGGAGACACCACAAATTTGCAGCTAATGTATCCTCTTTAGCTTTTTGAATATAACATCTTTGCTTGCAAATGGGATCCAACAATGGTGTGACTCATACTTAGTTATCTAAAGATCTCTGTTTCTCCATTTGAAAGCACAACCCTCCAGGGCTGTGTCAGGAGATGAACCAACAAAAAGCTTGGAATCTAGTAAAAAAAAAACATCACAAAGACATCAGTACCCATTTCCTTAAAACCAGAGACCTGTTCTGGGAAGTGCTGGTTACTCATTCTTTTTATGAGGAGTTCAAGAGCTCTTTCTACCTCACCAATAATGCCCACCACCCAGCTTCATTGTAAGTGGCCCAGCAAAGGAGCTCCTCACATTTTGCTCTGGTTGAGTCACCCTTTGGAGCTGTTATTTTGTACAGCAGTTTATATTAAGCAACTCATTGTCTATAATAAGTAGTCTTGATGCTTAATCCAAGGTTGGACTCTGCACTGACTTGTAGGAGATGCTGGCTCCATGCAAAGAGATGACAATTGTGAAAATGTGATCTTTGCTCAGTTTCCCACATTTCTAAAAAGTTTCCAATGTCCTTCATTGGGCCAGGTTTTTGTAATGAATATGGAGGAGATGGAGACAGGGTCCACCCTTTGGGATTATACAGAACTCCAGGGAGTTCTGCCAGAGAGGAACCAAGAAAAAGCTCAGAACCTATTAGACAAGACTCACAAACACTTTAGTACTCTTCCTTAAAACCAAAAATCAGTCCAGCAGTACTGTTTACTCATTTTTGTTACAACAAGCTCTCAAAAGCATCTTCTACTTTAACTAATAATACTCAGTCTCTTTGTGAGCTGCCTGGAAAAAGAGGAGGAGAGGAATTCTAGGAATTGTGTCTGGCTCCAGACATTGGAAGACGGCTGTTAAGAGGGAAGGGTTTGAAAAGCAGTAGCTTCCACAGCAACTTGGGCAAGTCAAAGTCTTCAGAATGAGAGGAATTGCTGAGGCCATAAACAGAGCTCCTTGACTTTTTTTAAGTGGTCCCAGTCATGATACATTTCTCTAATGTAACACTGCTTGGGGTCAAAGTGCAATTCTTTCTGTCCAACCAAATGATCTTGGCTCGCAGTATCCCTGTAGGACAGAGCTGGAACAGTCATGTAGAATTCCCAAAACCGTGATCGTTACGGATCACCAAGTCTTAAGTCCCGCATCGCTGCTGGCGGGTTCAAGCTACCAACCTTTCAGTTAGCTCCTCTGAACCTAATCGTTGCACCATCTCACGGATTCAAATCGCATACCTTTGTGCAGCCAGTGTAACTCCTGACCAGAGCTCCCTCAGGCATTACAGAGTTCTCATAAATGTGTATAGTTACTCTGAGAAATTTCCAGTCAATCTTATGTAAAATATTGAGGAAGGGCTACTTATTCTTGCCTATGTAAAATCCTCACTTAACAATGACCTCGAAACAGTGTTTGCAACTTGATTAATGGTCATATACAACTCCGGTGGCATGGTCTCTGAGGAGTTAGGCTGTTAACCCAAAAGCCATGCATCTCTGGTTGTTCCCGCCACTGGATTCAATGGATAAAGATGGACAGTTTCCTCCTGTGTGATTTACACTCTTAGAAACCCAGTGAATCTCCAATGGAGGGTCAGCTATGAGTCTGTCTACTAATAGTATGACTTCATACTCTATCAAAACAGCATATTCTGATCTCCCTACACAATTATTAACAACGCGCATTATCAATATAAATGGGGGAGGGGGGAATCCTCATTGCTTCAATTTACATATTTCCCTTACTAGTAAGTTGCTGACTTTCTTAATCGGTTACAGATGTTCCTTCTGTGATTTTCTTGTTTATATGTTCTGATCCTTTGTATATTTAGTTTGTGTTTCAAATTCTTAATCCTCCAGGGACCTCATTTATCTTTCTCCCTATCTCCAGTCTCTTGATTCAAGATTCCATGAAAATTGAATGTTTTAAAAATTGCCTTGAAAGATAAACTACCACTTAGACAAGAGAGAGCTATTTGACTATCGGTAAAAGAAAAGATTTCTCACGGAGAAATACGTGGTTAAGCTCTGGGGTGCTGAGTAAAAGAAAGATGAGTGAGAATCTACCGTGTCTCCAAGAGAGGAAAAACTGTTCATCTGCTTCTGTGGAGATTATAATCTAAGATATCACATAGGGTCAATCTACTCTCTCTCATAAATTCACTATGAGTCAGAATACACTCAATGACACACACAACAGAAACAAAAAATGCCAAATTCCTAGAAAAATGCTGAGGCTGCAAATAGAGGGAAAATGTGGGAAGAAGGAAGTTTGGGTATTTCCCACTTCCTCTCACGTTACAACCACACATCTCCTCTCTCTCCTTGGTACTGGTAGCACCTAGGTATGGGCAAAAGTCTCAGGTCAAATAGAAGCCCAGTAGGAAACAGACAAGAAGGTTGACCCTTTTATACTTGATGAAGCTGCAGTTACTAACATATGGAAGCCTGGAAGAGAGGACCAGAAGGCAGGACTTCCGGAGAAGCGTTGGTGCTGTCCTGACACACAGACCAGTGTGGAGTTGACTTAGCCTTCTGGGAATGTGTCCATCCTCCATTGTACCCACAGAAGTTAGACAAATGGGTGGGTAGAAACCTTCCTCCTCTTTAAGATGAAAACAGAGTCTCATTCCTGGATGCTTCTAAATTGTCTAGTAGCCTACTCACTGGCATACAACTGATAAAGGATAGATGTCCTTTGACCGTCTACCGATCTCCCAGAACACAGGTCTGTCACTAGCAAAGTTGTTTTGTTTTGGGTTTTTTTTTAATTAGCATCCTGTTCTCTTAGCATTTCTTCATCTTTTAGATATAACTGCAACTTGATGGTTTTGCTGATGCTGTTGCTTGATGTCAATATTAATGCAGATATTATAATGTTCACAAAAGAGGTGCTGAGTGGTACAGTTAAGTGTTCTGCCACTCGCTGAAAGGTTAGTAGTTCCTCCACAAGGACCCTTGTTGCTTCTGAGAAAAGTGGTCTACTTCTGAGAGGTCACAGCTATGGACAAACCCTACAGAGTTCAGCACTATTCTGAAACATATGGGGTTGGTGTAAATGGGAATCAACTTGATGACAGCAGGTTTGGGTTTTGTTTTGGGTTTTTGTTGTTGTTGTCACGTTTAATATCTTATAACTTTGACAGACATTGTGTGTGTTTTTTTCCCTTCTCACACCTCAATTACTATAGGCAGCTGGTAAAGAAAATATCCTTTCCAAGCTTCAATATTGTTGCTTCTGAGACAATATTTCTACCTACTCCCTTTATAATTTAGCTCTGTATTGATGCAAATGTCACCTGATCTGTCTTCTTTTGTCAACTACCAACATAGTGTTTATGTCCTCTTATTTTTTGCACTTTTCTCCCTAGTATTCTTCTGTTACCCTTCAACACCCAGCTCTGGAACTCCCAGGTTCCACTTCTGCTTTAAACTTTATTCAGGCATGGCTGCATCTCAGCCTCATCTTCACCTATAGCTCAAGCTCCTTTCAGGTTTTGATGTGAGCTGGTAAGGAAGCCAGTCCCCACATCTAATGCCACTCTTCTTTCAAAATGATTGGAGGACAGTTACAGACTCAACAAATATTTTACTTGACAAACACCCTGACTTCTTTCAAAAGCATTGTATCTACCCTCCTTTCAAATCTCTTTTCTGAAGTTTTACTAAATGAACCCTCTGACTCACTTAAAAGTATTTTAATCAGCATTCTTTTCAAACAGCTCTTTTGCTCTTTGCAAACTTATGACCCAAAGTCCTACTCTTCTGTCTTCTAAGAATCACTTTCTCTTTTCTGATCATAAGCCAATTCTCAGAGGAAGGTATAGGTTATAAATGCAAATAAAGGAAAGACAAGTGTGGCCATCAGCTCAAGGTCATGAGTGCACCTCTCCTTTTTTGGTTTTTTTATAAAGTTCTTAGAAATGGAAAAGTTCTGTTCCTAAATTTTATGCATGTGGTCTTTTCCATAGCATCATTCTTCTAATTTTTAAGATTACTTTCTCTAGTGACATCTATCCCTATTATTTTTAAGTTCATGGATACCACAAAGTTCAGCACTAATATTGCCGTTTTTCCCCTTCACATCATAGATCTAGGGTCCATTAATAACTGTCTTACATTTCATTTCTTTGCCCTTGTAAACAAAAAACCAGTTAACAGCAAAACCAAACCCCACTACTGTCAAGTGAAGTCTGAGTTAAATTACCCTAAAAGTCACTATCCCACATAGTGGATTTGAACTACTGATCTTTTGGTTAATAGACAAGCTCTTTAACCCTTTGTCACAGGCTTTCCTTGCCTTTATAAGGCTAAATACTAGTTGAGGGGGAGAGAGAGAGATGATAGATACACACACAAAAACATATGCATACACACACACAGTCATATAAATACCCTGACTTTAAATCAGCTATTTTGCTGACACTAAAATAATACAAAGTATCTTTTCAGACCATAATGCAATAAAACTAGAAATCAATCATAAGAGGGTAAAACTTATAAAATCACTCATGTGGAAACTAAAGAACACCCAGCTAGAACACAACTGGGTTGTGGATGAAATTAAAAATTTCTTCAAAACAAATGAAAGTAAAGACACAACATATCAAAACCTCTTGGATACAGCTAAGGCAGTCCTCAGAGGGCAGTTCATAGCAATAGGCAAATACTTAAAAAAAAAGAAAAAAAGGAAATAAAATGAATGATCTCACTCAATACCTCCATCAAATAGAAAAAGAACAACAATCTAACACCACAGTCTCTAGAAGAAAGGAAATTATAAGCACTTGGGCTAAAATCAATGATATAGAAAACAAACAAAAAACCCAATTCAAACCATCCACAAGACCAGGAGCTGGTTCTCTGAAAGGGTCAATAAAATTGACAAACCATTGGCAAATTTAACAAAAGAAAAGAAGAATAAGGCATAAATAACATGAATGAGAAATTACAGATGTGACATCACAACAAAACCAGATAAAATTAAATCAATAATATGGGAATATTATGAAAAGTTGTACTTTGATAAATTTGAACACCTAGAGGAAATGGACACATTCTTTGACACTCACACACTACCCAAAATTGACATTGACTGATGTAGAACACTTGAACAGACTCATCGAAGAAGAAGAAGAAGGAGGAGAAGAAGGAGGAGGAGAAGAAGGA
>NW_006400243.1:497424-504161 GCF_000299155.1 Elephantulus edwardii | reverse complement strand
TTTTTTTAAAAAAATAGAAAAAGAAAGGGAGCTCTGGTGGCCTAGTGGCAAGAAGCTGCACTGCAATCCCAGATGTACGTGGTTCAAATCCACCAGATGTTCTGCTGGAGAAGGAGGGGCTATCTCCTCCTGCACCAGTCAGATCCGATTTGACAGTACACACAAAAATAATAAAATAAAATAAATTTTTTAAAACTATCAAAAGAAGAAACACACTCAGAGTCATCCTATGAAGTAAGCATAACCCTTATACCAAATCAGGCAAATATATTACAAAAAAAGAAAACTATAGTCCAGTATTTCTCATAAACACAGATGCAAAAGTCCTTAACAAAATACTAGCCAATAGAATCTAGCAATGCATTAAAAAATAATAATTCATCATGACCAAATTGGATTCATAACAGACATACAAGGATAGTTTAGCATAAGAAAATCAATGTAATTCATCATGTTAACAAAGCAAGTAACAAGAACCACATGATAATATC
Organism: Elephantulus edwardii; assembly: GCF_000299155.1. NCBI lineage: Eukaryota > Metazoa > Chordata > Mammalia > Macroscelidea > Macroscelididae > Elephantulus > Elephantulus edwardii. The sequence continues at coordinate 503,670 of NW_006400243.1, read as the reverse complement.
ATTTGATGCAGAAAAGGCTTTCAATAAAATCTAACACCTGCTCCTGATTAAAACACTCAGCCAAATAGGAATAGAAGAGGATTTCCTCAACCTAGTGAAAAGTACACATGCAAAACCAAGGACCAAGATCAATCTCAATGGAGAAAGACCAGAAGTCCCCTTGAGGACAGGGACCAGACAAGGATGGCTACTTCCATTACTACTATTCAATATTGTATTGGAGGTACTTGCTAGAGAAATAAGACAAGAGAAAGAAATAAAAGGAATCCAGATCAGCAAAGAGGTAGTAAAACTGTCACTATATGCAGATGGTATGACAGTCTACACAGAAAATCCCGAGGACTCAACAACAACAACAAAAAACCCCAAACCATTAAACTTTGTAGACCAATATCCCATGGACTGCCAAAAGAACAAACAGGTATAATTTAGAAAAAAATGCAGCCAGAAGACTCCTTGAAGGCAAAGATGGTGGAATTTTGTCTCATATACTTGGGTATATTGTTAGGAAATTCTACTCCTTGAAAAGGGTCATCTTGCTTAGAAAGGTAGAGTGTTGGCAAAAGAAAGGAATACCCTCAACCAGATGGATTGGTACAGTGCCTGCAGCAATGGGCTTAAATACATCAGAGATGATGAAGGCAGCACAGGATATAATAGGGTTCAGATCATTGGGTCAGTATGAGTTGTACTCAACTCTACGGCACCCAATGACATTAGCACAGTGATTAGATAAAATCTTTACAATGACTTTGTGAGAGAAGGGGAGTAGTATTCAGGAAATGTATTATTCCAGGACCAAAAATCAAATGAGTTTCCTGGTTATAATTCGCTTTTGGAGGAATATGTATCCGAATTCTCATCTGGTGGAATGTCAACTCAATACGGAAGGCTTGTCAGATTGAATACGTTTTATTCCTCTTTTTTTTTTTAATCTAAAGATGATGCCTTTGAGCTGTGGTGCTGGAGAAGGGTACTGAATGTACCATGGACTGCCAGGGAAACAGACAGATTCATCTTGGAGAGGATTAAACCAAGCTACTCCTTGGAGGCAAGGATTCTGGGGCTTCGTCTGACATACTTTGGACATGTTGCCAGGAGGGACGGGTCCTTGGAGAGGGACATCATGCTTGGGAGGGTTGAGGGACGGCGCAGGAGGGGAAGACCCTCTATGAGATGGATTGATTCGGTGACTGGGGTAATCGGGATGGGTGTGTCGGAGGCAGTGAGGTTGGTGCAGGACAGAGCAGGGTTTAGGGCTGTTGTGCATAGGGTCGCTATGAGTCGCAAACGACTCGACGGCACATAACAACAAACAACAACAAAGATGATCACATTTAACAAGTCTCACCTTGAGGCAGTTAATTTCAGATCCACTAGAGAATCATTGTATTATAAGAAAGATTTTTCACTTTTAGAAAAATACTCAGAAGGAAGGGCAGTCAGCTTTTAAAATATCAACGGAGTGTTTTACATGTGGTTTTTTAAAATAAATCCTGGTCAGTAATGATTAGTAATTTTGGTCCAATTCCTGGGATCTTTTTTTTTTTACTTCCTGATGGAGATGTTGAGAAATGTTTTTACTTCCTGATGGAAATATTGAGATGTTGTTTTAAATTCTTTCTTGATTATTTCTGAAGCTTTCAGAGTATATGGGTTTGTTTGGCTGTATTTTGTGGGGGTTTTTTTTTGCATTTTAAAAATCCTGATTATTTTGTTTTGTGTTGTTGCTAATTAATTTTTGTGGAAGAAAGTAGGATATAACAGTTGTTGCTATCCTGAACACCAACAGGTAGTTTTTCTGCCTTTTTTATGACTGCTTGCTTCTGGGTGTTTGCTCTGAAGAAACATAAATAAGACTCCAGAATCAAAATCCTTCAGTTAGTTCTCCTTTTTCAATAAAAAGGATGAAACAAATAAGAAGCAAAATATAAACCCAACCCCAAACTAGATTAAGTCAATGATGATGCCTTCTGTGAAGTAAACTCAAGTTGCCCAGCAAAACCACTTACTTCTCTCCAGTTCTTGTTTCTTCAATTCACATCCTGAAGCCAAGAATTTTTTAAGGTAATTTGCTTCTCATTCAATGTCACTCAATCAAAACATGTCTTAAATTGTACTTCTACATAGACAATAGCTCACTTAAGACTAGTAAAAAAATTAAAGTTTGCAATAATTTTTAGGATGCTTTGAAAAACAAAAACAAAAGGGACAATCTAATTATCAGTGATTCACCTAAAAATGTTGTTCTAGAAATAAATATGTCACTGAAAGTCCTAAATTATTCAAGTGCAGCTAATCAGTGCTCTATTCACTATAACTGATGGGCAGTAATGGGGGAGGCATCGTGGATAAGGTGAAACTAGTGGTTGTGTCAGATTGATAGAGTCAGGCAAAGGACTGATATCTTTAAGTTCAATTAAACCAAAAGAACATGAAGCTAATGAACAGCAATTCTTGGAGTGAATCCTGGAGAGAGACAGAGACACAGAGAGAGGGAGAGACAGAGACAGAAAAGAGCGTGAGAACGTGACTGGAAACTGATGAACATTTGGAGATAGGGGAAGAACACATGAGATACCTTTCCTATTAGTCAACTTGTCAGAAGATCCCAATCTCTGGACTTTAGCAGAGGGTCAAGCAATGGATGGTTCATCTCAAATGTCCTACCTTCCTGGGCCATTCCTAAATACAGAGGTTTCCCTTAACTATAAAACAATTAATAATAATGCTACGTATTTTGTGTAGTTGTTGGTTAATTAAAGAGTAAATAAACATTTAGAGCAGAGATCTAATTGATCTAACTAAATAAATTAGAACAGAGCTCTAAACCCTGTCCTATCTGGTGCCAGCTTTATTATCTCTGATGTATAGACTTGAGAGTTCAGGGCTGTTGCTGAAAAGGATCACTATGAGTCACACTCAGTGACATTTTAACAACAATTTAGAACAAGGATTAACACAGAATAAGTTTCATATTACTTTTTGTTGTTGTTAGCTACCATTTTGGTGACTGATTTGTATTGAATAATGTCTCCTGAAAATATATGTCTGGGTTAAGTCATGATTCTCATGAGGCTATTAACTTATGTATTATAAATCCTAATCTCTATGGCACAACAAGGCACGAATTCTTTATGCACCATCTCAATTGTAGTCATTCCCTTTGGCAGGTGACTTTGGAACTCCTCTCACTAAATAGGTCTTCTAGTTCCTAGTCTCTAAATTCTTTTTTAACTTATAACTTGCACTGACCCATAGAATGTAAGATAAGGGTCAGTGCCAATTCTGAGCTAAAGCTTAGAGAGGCACTGCATTTCCCCACTTGTTCTCTTGCACCTGAATTGAGAATATTCCTGGTTGGGTAACCTGGATTAGAGCTGAGTCATCTCATTTACTCCAGCATCAGCCAACCTAAGTCAGTCAACAGTCAGTCATCTGAACCTCCCCAGTGGAAAGTCCCAGAGCTACCTGGTTGTCCTCTCAGACATGTGGATAGTAAAAACTTGGTTTTGTAGACCTTTGACATATTGTAGTTGTTCATTATGTAGCACTGGACATGAATTTAGAAAAGTTATTCCATGTCTTGATAGTACCAAAATCTTTCCCTAAAACTAAAGAGACTCATTCTTGAAGAATGAAAAATCCACTTTTCTTTATAGGGACCTATTATGTAGTCAGGATAAGCAGTAGGTGGGGAATAAAGGCCTCCTCAAAGAATCAAAGACTCACAGCCTGTGAGTTAAAAGCACAACTTGGTAAGAATCAAGGACATTTGCACAGATCTTTACAGATGTCAATTCAAGGAGTAGCTGGAGCCAAAGCTTTCCCATGAAGAACAGACAGAATAAAATGTGTTCCTGGGCCTTGACCTCCTCAGTCCTTAAATAGTATCTAATCTGATCTTTTCCTATTTTTTTTAAAGGAAAAACATTTAACTAACCAAACTCCATGTATTTAAGACAGCCTCAAGCCACCAGAAAATAGTCCCCTCCCCAACCCTCATCAACCTTAATCTCTTCAGCTCTTCTGCTGAAGAATTTGGTCTTCACAATGACTGGTTGCTTTGGGAGCTTTCCCTTCCTCAAAAGTTTGTTGTAACCCGAAAGAACCACATCAATGAGGGGAGCAGCTTCAGCTTTGTTTTTTGCAGCATTTACCCTTGTTTGCTCACTGACTAAAGTCCATAATTTGTAAAGGTTGACAGTTGGGCAGAAGCTCTGATTCCTCTTCAGGTGGTAATGTCATATACCAACCTTTCCAAGATCACCTGGATAGAAAACAATCTTAAAGGTCAATCTGATGCATGTTGCTGACCTGGTGACTGGCTGTGCCCCAAGACCCACAGCCAATGAACAAGGTCAGCAATTACCCTTCGAAAGCTCTAGCACACCAAGGCAACAACCAATACCCAAGTGTGACTCGAGCCTCGATTAGTCTGACCTTTTTGCAGCTAAAAAGGATTTAATTTAGGGTTCAATGTACAATAGTATGAACTAATTAGCAAAGCCAAAGGAAATTACTGGCTTTCAAATGTTGTTTTTGTTATACACTTTGAGTGGGAATCAACCCATAGCTGACCCTGCAGTGGGTTTTCAGACACAGGAAATTGCTCATTCTTCTCTGAGGGAGCAGCAGATGGATTCAAACTGTGTACCTTTGGGATTGCAGCTCAACTTCTTACCACTAGACCACCAGAACTTCTTTCTTCAAATAAGAGAATATAAACAGGTATTATGAATGATGCAAACACACACACACTCACTCTGCATAGAGCGTGTGAGAAGGAATTTATTCTCTTTATCCTCTTTCTTGTTAACTTCTTTTATGCAAGCAGTAATTTGAGATTCTTTCAATTAAAAAAAATCTGGAAAAATATTCTGTTTCTTATTTATCTTAGTCCTGAAAGGAAAGAACCAGTCCTCCAAGAATAGACCTTGTCTCAAAGGATAGACATCATCACTGCAGAGAAAGTATTTGCGTAGTATGAGCGTAATACCAAAACAGAAACCTCAGAGGAATTACTCAGCTCTGCAGGACAGGAATTGTGAATCTTCTTGGAAAGGAAGAAATGGATTCCAAGAATTGTGAATTTTTTTTGGAATAGAGAGAAATTAATTCCAATATATATCACGGAATTAAAGATTAATTTTTAGAATATTCTGAGACTAAATTTGACATAATCCACTTAACCCTATAATAATGTGCTTCTATAAAATAATTTTACTATATCATAAAGTAAATGATGGCTTCCCTGAATAAATGTTATATCCACTGAATGCCTAAAAAAAGTAAGTTTGGGTTCTGGCACAGATTCCTGTCCCTAGACATACACACAAAACAAGTCTTTCAGTTTTGCTAGTTGAAATGTAGTTCTTTCCTTTTAAAAGACAGGAATCGCTTTGTTTCTCACAACCAAATGTGCTGATAAGGGATTAATATTATATGGTAGGGTTTGCTTTCTTCCACAAACAGATCAAGTTTTTCTCCTGAGTTCAGGACATGGAACCAGGGCTTCAGAAACATTTGTTCCAGTTGAACTTGCTGCCAAGATTTTAAATTTTGACCTGAGAAATACTGAATCAGAATTTACATTTTAACAAAATTCCCCTAGTTATTATTATTATTGTTGTTGCTGTTTTTATTTGCTGTCAAGTTGCCCGTGACTCATAGTGACCTTATGTGCAACAGCTCTGAAGCCTGCCCTGTCCTGAGCCAGTCTCATGGACTCTGATATACCTAACCTATTTCCTTAGTTACTGTATCAATCCATCTCATATGGGGTCTACCTTTCCTGTGCTGTTTCTCCACCATTCTGAACATCATGTCCTTCTCCAATGATCAATCTTTCCTGGCAACATGCATAAAATATGTGAAATAGAGCTTCAAAATTCTCGCCTCCAAGGAGAAACTTGGTTTCACCCTCTCCAAGACAGACCAATTTGTTTTCCTGGCAATCATGGTATGTTCCAGACTCTTCTTCAGAACTACAACTCAAAGGCATAAATTCTTTTTTTCTGTCATCCTTAGTCACTGTTCAGCTCTCTGATTGTGAAGACCATGGCCTGGATCAGGCACATCTTAGTCTCTAGACTTAGATCGTTGCTTCTCAGTACTCTGGAAAGGTCCCTGTCAGTACACTTAGCTAATCAATTTGTCTTTTGAATGCCTGACTGTTAGTGCCAAGAGTGTTGATTATGGAGGCAAGAAACCTGTAATTGTTAACAATCTCAATCTCTTCTCCAT
>NW_006400243.1:493698-495519 GCF_000299155.1 Elephantulus edwardii | reverse complement strand
AGGATAGAGCAGGGTTTAGGGCTGTTGTACATAGGGTCGCTATGAGTCGCAAACAACAACAACAATAGTCCTTGACCTTCTGCAGCAAGCACTTTAGGTCCTCTTCCATTTCAGCAAGCAAGATTATGTCATCTGCATAGCATAGATTGTTGATGATTCTTCCTCATGAAGCCCACCTCCTAAATGATACGTTCTGCATACAGATTGAAAAGGTATGGAGACAGGACACATCCCTGATGCACTCCCATCTTGATTTTGAACCATGCAGTGTTCCCTGCTATGTTCTAAGGACTTCTTCCTGGGCCAAAAATAGGTTTCTCATAAGCACAACCAAATGTTCTGGGATTCCCATTCTCTTCAAGGTTAACCACAATATGTTGTGATCCACACAGTCAAATGTTTTCGCATAGTCAATGAAGTGCAGATAGATATCCCTCTGGTACTCTTTGTTTTCTCCCAAGAACCATCTACCATGGGTGATGTCCCTACTGCCACAGCCTCTTCTAAATCCAGCTTGTATTTCTGATAGTTCTCTGTCAGTGTACTGTTTCAGTCATTTCTGGGTAATCTTCAGCAGGATTTTGCTTGTGTGTGATATTATATGTGTGTGTATGTGCTACATATACATAATAGAACCATGTGGGGGGCGGGTCTCTAAGTCTCTAACACTTAGGAAACTCATTAAAATGCAGGCTCTAATTCAGAATGAGGAACAATTGTGAAATAATCTGTAGCTTGTTGCACTGCTAGTCAAAAGATCCGAGTCTCTGCTGGTTCAAATTCATCAAAGATTTGAATCTACTAGTGACTCCATGGGAGAAAGATGGGCAATCGCCTCCCAAAAATATTTATAGCCTCAGAAACCCAATAGATGGTCATGGTAAGTAGAACCAACTCCACAGCAGTGAGTCACTATGGTTCAGTGTAGCTGGGATGGAAGCAGAGGAATGAGGATGAGCAGGGAGAGGGGGTGGTTAATCATGAGGTTGTACAGTTTGATGGGGGGTGGGATAGAAATGGAAAGAATCTGTTCTGGAAAACTATGTATTCAACTTTGAATATAAACTAGTATAATAATAATAATACCAAAAAAAGGTGTATATATAGAAAGAGAGAGAGCGAGCGAGAAAGAGAGAGAGAGGAAGGAAGGAAGGAAGCAAGCAAGCAAATCTCCAACAGGAAACTCAATTGGCATAAACGATATCCAAAGTCCTGCATGGAACACCAAAAGCTAATAGTGACTAATTTGAACCATTCTGTTTGTCAGAAGAAATGTAAAACATATGTCATTAGTATGGAAACAAGTCATATAGTTAACATATATCTTCTCAATTACAAAGTACCAGTGTATTTCAAAATAAGTGAGTCTTATCAATAACTGGAAAAGTCAACAAGGAATGTGGAAGTTGTATGGGGACTTATGGGCAATGTTTATCAACAGCACCTCTATATAATCCATTTCACAATATGCTTAAGGAAATTACAGAGGAGTTGGTAAAGTCTACCTACAGATTTGGTTTATATAATGAGCATTATTATTCACTCAACATCACTTAGTATAATCAAGAAGCTTTTCAAGTCTATAATGGTAGAAAGGGGAAAAGGGAGTGTGGAATAGCAGTGAACAGGAAGCAGTATCTGATTTACTTTGGAAGAAAACTGGGACTTGGTAAATGCATAATAACGAAGAGATTTAGAGTTCTACAACTTAACCCCCTTCTCAGCAGTGAGTTTCCTACTCAGTCAAATTAAACCAATTGTAGTGTATTGTTTCTCTTCCCACAAGACTCTATATCTTTGTGTACCTATATATGTGTGTGT
>NW_006400243.1:461492-493498 GCF_000299155.1 Elephantulus edwardii | reverse complement strand
TTACCCCAGTCACTGAGTCAATCTATTTCATCCAGGGTCTTCCTCTCTTGTGCTGTACCTCCACCCTTCCAAGCATGATGTCCTTCTCTGAGGACTGGTTCCTCCTGTAACATGCCCAGTGGATATGAGGTGGAGCCTCAAAATCCTTGGCTCTAAGGAGCAGTCTGCTATCTCACCATTATATCAAGAGGCAACATCATGACAGACCGAGAAAAGATGGACTTGAAGTGTGCATGCCTTTGTGTTGGCAACCCTTACCACTAAACCACCAGAGCTCCCTACATATGAAACTCACTTTCCATTTACCTCTACCACCAGAGATCCCTATAGGAAACTCCTGTTTCATATATTTTATATCTCTGGCTTCCTGCTGCCCTTCTTTCATTACAGTTACCAACTTTACATCTTTGTAAGAATTAAAGTATTTTAAAATACTATAAAAAAAGTTTACAAAAAACCACTTTCAGTTATAGACTCTACACTGTCATGAAATATTCCCTTTAGACTTTTTGTTCTATGTGGATGATTTTATTTATCTATTCTCAAGTGGATAAAAGGCCCATACAGACTCAGTATTTGGAAGTAGAAATGCTATTATATTGTTCTCAGTTCCTCTCATCATCCATTTATAGACTTTAAAAAGGTCTTTCTTAAATCCATGTCTGAAATGCAGATTGGTTTATAGCTTCCAGTTCGGTTTTCTGTGCTTACTTGTCATTTTTCTGAGCCAAACCAGCAGGATGAAGATCCAGTTATCAGAAACATGGGAGATCTGACATATCTAGAGATTCAGTTATACCCTTACATTTCAAGGAAAAGGATATTAGAGGTCACAGATCAGCAAAGCAAGAAACAGCATGGCTAGGATAGGCAGTTTATTCAGAATAAGTTCAAAGAGGCTGGGTCCTACCACCGTACTTACGGCTCCAACCAGCTAGAGGCAAGTGGGCCTTACTGAACATAGTAACTCCGAGAAGAGACACAGTGACTTAGAAAGTTTGAGTATAAAATTTCACAAGAGATAACAGTGGCTGCCTTTATCATCTGCCCCTCGGACTGTCTAAGAGAACGGTGACTCGAGAGAAGAGAGATCACGTCAAGTGAGAAACTGTCGGCTCATGAGTTTAGCTTGCTCTTAAAATATTTAATCTAAAGGTAAATAATTTCGAAAATGTAAATTCAAAATTTAGGTATGCTTACATATTTATAAACATTTATATATAAACTTTTCATGAATATATTTATAAATTATTATTCTTAGGTGTTGTCTAGCTGAGTCGAGTATGACCCATAGCAACCCCATGAAGAAGCCATCCGGGCCCTGCTCTATCCTGTGCCATCCTCACACCTCCTGACACACTAGAGCCCCTTGGAGCAGTCACGTTGTCATTCCACATGGTCGAGTCTCTTCCTCCCCTTCTTTGATTCTCCACCTTTCCAAACACCATGTCACTCTCCAAGAAATAGTCCCTCTTAGCAACATATCCTAAGTTTATGAGGTAAACCCTCATCATCTTTGCCTCCCAAGAGTGCTTTAACAACAGTGGTCAATGGTAGCAACAGCAGAGAGAGATTGTTGTTTAAAATCTTTAAGAGGAAAACATTGGACATTGGATATCTTCTATTAAGGAAACACCAAAATGACATAGCTTTATGACATTTTAATTCTTGATAAAAGCTCACTTGAAAAAAAAACCTAGGATTTTCCTAGTTATTACAAATATTTTCAGATAAATAAAAAAAGGAAATCCAACCAGTTAAGCCAAACTTGACTCATGGTGACCACCTAACTTTTTTTTTCCTCCTAGAGTCTTTTTTTTGGGGGGGGGAACATATTAGGGGTACAAGGAGGTGAGGGTTGGGGGCAGAAGGGTGAGGATGGGCAGGGATGCAGTTGCAGAGCTGCACAGTTTGGTCGGTGGGGGGAGCAGGTGAAGGAAATTATGAGGATCCAGTGGGGACCAGATGCTACAGAGGAATGACAAGCATTTTCCAATAGTAATTAAACCAACTGTCTTATTGATTTGGGAACTAGATGCCGACTCTCTGGCTTCTTCATGCTGAACAGGGGCATAGATGTAAAGGGGGGAAGGGAGAACTCTTTATCACCTTACTGGTGGTCTTCGGTTAAAGCTGCTTGCCTTCTTGTTCTGTTAGAAGATATTTTCCTGTCATTTGCTCCCCTCTGGACTGCAGTGTTTTCCCAGGTGGGTCCGGTGGGGATGGCTGGTTGAACCCAGAGGCTCCAACCTCCTTTGCTTCCTTAGCTGTCAGTTGTATTCCCTTTTTGTCACTGGCACTGGGTTCAGGGTCAATTCTGGAGTAAAACTCAGTGTTAAGGTTACCTGTAGAAAAGGGAGCAAACCTAGAGAGAATAAACTTGTGAGTTACAGATAGAAGGGCTTTGAGGGTGTTGCTTTCAGGTTTACTGGGGGGGGGGGCAGAAGGTGGCCTAGATAACATTCTCTGGATACCCTAGGCATTCTTTTTTTTTTTTCTTACCCACCCAGGGGTCAGATGGCACAATCTGGGGCTGCAACGGCTCACCCCGAGCCGTGGGGCCAAGGGTAGCCTGCCCCTCCTAGAGTCTTAATGGCTGGGACTTCAGGATGGAAGAAACACTATGGAGGTCCCAACCAGCAATCTTTCGTTTAGTTGTTGTTGTTGTTGTTGTTGTTGTTATGTGACATCAAGTCAACTGTGACTCACAGTGACCCTATGAACTTTGCTCTATCCTGAGCCAACATCCCCATCTTCAATACACCTGACCCTATTGCCAAACACACTGTGTCAATTAATCTCATTCGTGGTCATCTTCTCCTGAATTAAACCTCCACCCCTTCAAGCATGATGCCCTTCTGACAACTAGCCCAAAATACGTGAGATGGAATTTCAAAATCCTTTCCTCCACAGAAAAAAAAAAATACCAACCAAATTTCATTCATTCCAGGATGTATCTGTTTATTCTCTTGGCAACTCATGGTGTGTTTAATACTCTTCTCCAGCATCACAACTCAAAGGCATTGATTCTTCTCATGTTACTGACAGCAAAGTTTAATGGCTCTGTGTTTGCCCACTTGGCAGTCTTAATTTAAGCTATTTTTATATAATTTGTTAGAAAAAATACATTTAGAAATATTGTAAAGCATTGTAGTGTATTTATGCTGAAATAGTGATAATTCTTATTCTTCATAAGAGCACAACTTACTTCTTTTCTGCTAAGCAAGATATAATGAACAGTGTTATCCCTAAGAGTTCTTCAGTTGTTTAGAAGGGGACTCATTCCTTTGCACAGTGTTCAACCTTGGCTGCAGATTATAATGACCTGGGGAGCTTTGAGAAAATCTTAGAGTCCAAATAGCACCCCAGACCAAATCCGTTTGCACAAATCTTTTATTGATGTTGTTGTTTCTTTTTAAACTTTCTCTAGGTGATTCCAATAAACAGATTTGGGGGCGGGGGAAGAGTTCTTGAATTGGTTCAGAGCAGGAAATATAAATTAAAATATTTACATAGACTTGGAAAAAATGAGCATAAAAAGCCTATAGCTATTCATCCTAATTTTATGGAGAGATTTTATTTTGTTCACCTTCACACTGCAAAGTTATTTCCCTTACTTAATAAGTATTATAATTCTCTACTTCACTTCAAAATATGTAAGACGTAGAATTCTGTACAGATGGAGGTAGAAGTAAGCCGTCATTCTGATCAGCTCCCACTCCAGCACAGAAGTGGTGTGTCGCTTCTAAGGATTCTGGATTGGGGACCCGAGGAAAGCAGTGGGGAACTGCAAACAGGCAAGGATAGGCGTATCAACAAGTCCTGAAAAATTGCTTTTCCAATTATCCCTGTCCTTTCCCCAACCACACTGGCCACTGGGGGTAATGACCTAGAAAAGAACCTATTTCTTAAGTACCAAAGCTCCTGCCTCTCCAGTGAGAGAGGAACCCAAGTTTCTGCCTTAAAATCAACAAGGCAGTCCTTCCTGAGGGTTCATTTAGAGAGTCTAGCACATCCCCAACCAGACACTGTCCCCTGCAAGCTTGTCGTGCACCACTAACAAAAAGTCCCCTGAAGTGAAATCTACCATTGTAGTCAACACTCTATGTACATCCTGGCACGTTCCATCTTTCAGGCTTGTGAAACCAACAGGACAGATCTCACAGGATTCAGTTCTGTCTGTCTGTTACCCTTTCAGTCAGTGCTAAGAACTGTTGACTGAAGCTATTTGTTGTTGCTGGTATGTGCCATCAAGTTGGCTGAGATTCAGAGCTACCCTGTGCATAATAGCTCTGAACACTGCCCTATCCTGAGTCAGTCTTACTGTATCCAACACACCTATCCTTATTACAACACACCTTTCCTTATTACCCCAGTTACGCTATCAATCCATGTCATCCAGGGGCTTCCTCTTCTGTGTTATTCCTCTACTATTCCAAGCATGATGTCCTTTACCAAAGACTAGTCCCTCCTGGCAACAAGCCCAAAGTATGTGAGAGTCTCAAAATCCTTGCCTCCAAGGAGCAACCTGGTTTCACCCTCTCCAGGACAGACCTACCTCTGAGTTCTCTCAGTAGTCCATGGTATGTTCAAGACTATTCTCCAGCACCACAACTCAAAGACATTAATTCTTTTTCTGTCATCCTTAGTCATTGTCCAGCTCTCTGAGGCATAGCAAGTAACTGCAAAGACCATGGCCTACCCAAATCAGGCTTTCCTTAGCATCTAGACTGACAATGTTGCTCCCTTAGCACTCTGTATTGGTCCCTGACAGTAGATTTTCCCAGTGCAGTTTGTCTTGGAGGCTATATGCATAGTCAACATACTTAAGAGGGTGTAGGGGCTCAGACAGTGACAAAGGAGAGACCTACCTGTCAGTCTACTTGGAGTTTGCCAGGACCTTCTCCACCTGAACAATGTCAGCAGTGAGCCTACTGCAAATTGCCATGGAAGGCTTGTACTGTGAAGTCTGCTCCCAGAGCAGGGCTAGAAACATTCAAGCATTCTGCCAGCATGCCTGAGCACAGATCTTCTGCATTCAAGTTTGTCTATTCTGCCTCTGGGTTGGTGCTGAGACCTGCTAGCTAAGGCTTCTATGTGCTAAGAAGACATTTTTAGTGGAGGCTAAGGGTATCATTTGGAAGCAGGAGTGGTATCCACTTCCTAAATAACATGCCTCTGGAAATGCTACAAACTTTGAGAAAAGACGATAACTCTAGAAAGGCTTCAGGTCTTTTGTTTATACAGTCGCTATGAGTAGTGCTCAACTCAACAACAATCAACAAAAGTTATCATGCTTGGAAAGATAGACGATCAGTGAAAAGAGAGACATTCGATGAGCTGGGTTGGCATAGTGACTGCAACAATGGGTTTAAGCATGGCAGAGCTTGTGAGGGAGGATGGCCTAGGATCAGGCAGGGTTTTGTCTTGTTCCACTTAGGGTCATTATGAGTCAGATCTAGCCCAATGCCACCTCACAACATACGCACAGCCAAGGCACCACGGCTATGCAGTCACCATGCCAATCCATCTCCTTGAGGACACTCCTCTTTTTCTCTGATGATGTACTAAGATGTTGCACTGTTAACCTAAAGGCAGGCAGTTTGAATCCAGCAGCTGCTCCGTGGGAGAAAGAGGGACAATCTCTCATGGTCTTTACAACCTCTGAAAACTCACTGGAGGGTAGGTTGTGAGTCAGCTCTGACTTGACAGCAATGAGTTGAGTTAGAATCATCTACTTTCTCCAGTTTGATGTCATTTCCTAAGGCTTGGTAGCTCTTGACAATATGTACAAACTATGAAACCAAGTTGCACCACCTTTGCCTCTGAGGAGCTCCCTGATTGCATTGTTCTTTTGGTAGTCCATGGTATGTTCAATATTCTTTGCTTGTAGATACTGGACTTTGAACTTTAACTCTTCCTTTTGGGAGGATCAATCTCTTTATTGATAAAGTGGAGGAGGGACGATGAAATAATAAAGGTAGACTTCTGAAATAACTATCTCATATACCTTACATCCCAAAATATATTTTTTGGCCTATTTCTCACACAGGTACAGTCCCTTAATTTACCAATATTTGATCATTTTCTTGAGTGAAAAAGACTAATTTATCAATTTTCAGTATACAGGCAAGATATTCAAAGATACGTTACACTGGGAAAATCTGTAAGACTTCTATAAAGTATAGAGAACAAAGATATCACATTGAAGACTAAAGTGCACCTTGCTCAGGATGTGATATTTCAGTTGCTTTGTAGCATATAAAAGTTGAATAATAAATACAGAAGACCAAAAGAACCCATGTCTTCGCCTTACGGGGTTGGCAAAGAGTATTGAATATACTATGAACATTAAAATTGTGCTGTTTAGTGGTGAATGCAGCAATGTTCTGTCTCAATTTGTCATGCCTGGAATAATAGTCTGCAGGACTGTCCACTTCAAACTAGTCAATATGAATCTACTTCAGCTCAGTAATGTCTAAAGAATTAGCAACTAAGTCTTGAAAAAAGTGTAACAGGGGTGCACATTGGAGGCATGAATGGTGGAATTGTGGGGATATTGTCAGGAGGCTCCAGTCCTTAGAGAAAAAAATGAGAAAAGTAGAGAATTAATGGAAAAGAGGAAGACTTTCAACAAGATGGATTGATACAACAAATGGACTTGAGCACAATAGAGGTAGTGAGGCACAGGATAGGGCAAGATTTCCATTAGCTGTTCATAGACTGAGGTTATTAACAGTTATAGCTTCCTTGGTTCCACAATAAACACTCTTGACACCAGCAGTCAGGAAATCAAAAGACGAATTGCACTGGGGAAATCTACTGTCAGGGACCACGCTCTGTGGAGTGCAGAAAAGCAATGATGTCAGTCTAGAGACTAAGGTGTGCCTAAATCAGGCAATGCTCTTTACAATTACTTGCTATGCATTAGAGAGCTGGACAATGACTAGGGATGATAGAAGGAGAATTGATGCCTTCAAGTTGTGGTAATGGAGAAGAGTCTTGAACATATCATGGACTGCCAAAAGAACAAAGTCTGTCTTAGAGAGGGTGAAACCAAGTTTCTACTTGGAAGCAAGGATTTTGAAGCTCCATCTCACATATTTTGGGCGCGTAGCCAGGAAAGACTTGGTGCTTGGAGAAGGACATCATGCTCAGAAGGGTGGAGGGACAGTGCAGGATAGGAAGACTCTGGGAGAGATGAATTGATTCTGTAACTGGGGCAATGGGCGTTGGTTTTTCAGAGTCAGTGAGATTGGCTCAGGACAGGGCAGGCTTCAGAGCTGCTGTACATAGGGTCGCTATGAGTATTAGGCAACTTGACAGCACCTAATAACAACAAGGTCACTATGAGTCATATCAACTTGACAGCATTAAGAGAACTTTGTAACACTTCCAAACTCACAAGGCTGAGGGTCAGAGGGTTTTCAAGCATGCTTGGAAAACTGTCATAACTGAGAATTGTGTTTTGTTTCCGTCCTGAATTATAACCTGATAACTTCACTGATAAATCCCATCACCTTAAATCCTGTTTATTGGTGAATACTCCTACATTCTTCCTTAATTTGTCATTTCTGGCATAGTGAATTGTATAACTTTCCAACTCACAATAAGTAATATTAGTATATTTTAGCTCATTAATGTTCACTAGAGAGAGTTCTGGTCACTTAGTGGTAAGAAATTGTGCGACCAATTCAAAGGCATGTGTTTCTAATGCACCAGCTGCTCCTCAGGAGAAGGCTGGACAATCTTCTGTAGTGCAATTTACTGCCTCTGAAAACCCACTGGACTGTCAGCCTTGGATAAGTTCCTACTCAAGGTATATAACAGCATTAACAACAATGCCTTGCATATTGATCTTTATGCGTTCTATTTTCTCTCTGGAGACTTCTAATTTTCCTAGACTCATAAGTAATTCTGTTTGCACAGATTTAATGAACATGGTCATGCCACATGATCCAGGTACGAATCTAGGAAAAGAAGGTCCCAGAAGCTTGGCTCCATCCAAGTCATTAAGGAAGGCACGCTGAGGGAGAAATGTTGACAATCTCCTCCCATGCGATTTACAGCCACTGAAACCCTTCTGGAGGGTTTACTAGGAGATTATTCCAACTCAACAGAACATAACAACAATCACAACTCCTCTGAGGAGGTGGCTCTTCCCCAGGGTTGTTTTGGGTGCCTATCAGCTTAAGGGGGTTCATCTTTTGTCCCTGTACCCATATTTCACTGTTACTCATAAGCTTTTCAACTAACTTTTTTTTTAAAGTAGATTACAAGGCCCTCCTTATTCCTCCATCCTAATCTGGAAGCCCCACTGAAACTTCTCCACCATGGTAGCCCTGTGTGACTTGAAATACCAGTGACAATTCTTCCATCAATAAGCAAGGCACTTGAGTACTATAAGCTGACAAGTGGGAGCATTAAAATTTACTAATTGATCACTTTAAGAGATTGACTGCAGAGTGAAAGAAGAGAAAGCATATGTTATCTTCCCTGTAACTCACAAACAAGCTTGTGTAGGAGATGTGTAGAGACAAGCCTTGATAACAGTGTATTTGTTTGGGTCACAATCCCATGACTCACTACATGCAATTCCTCTATTCAACTAATTGTCATTTGGATGTCAAAAATCGATGTTTGACATGCTACCTAACCCTTTTCCTTCCGGAATATTGTCATTTAAGTGGAAACCATGGTTACACATGAATCACTGGTAAGATTTGGGTTTTTTCAAAGTTTTAGATACCTAAATGGGGAAAAGACATCTTAGAATTTTCAGACAATGAGTGTTTCTCTAGAAAACAGATAGAATGGCTTATTGCTTATTTAACTTCAACAGAAGTTTCATATTCTACCATGTCTAAGGCCCACTTCTTTCAGAAAGTTATTTCCAATTTCTAACAGATCTCTCCTAGATTCCCCTTTTAGAATTTTTTTCTATCATTTACCAAAGTTTGAGCCACTGATCTAGCTTTATGCAAAGCATCTGAAAGGGATGCTAAATGAGCCAGTTCCTAAGTTTCACTCCAGATCTAACTTAGCAGACTCTTCTTTGTGGAATATGTGACCTAAATTTTTAGCAAATTTCCCAGACAATGAATATGCATATTAATTTTTTAAAACCATCTTAGTTTTCATTGTATGCTGTGTTATTGCCTAATTATTTAAGTATTTATCTTAGTTCTCCAAATAGAACATAAATCCATTGAATACTTTGGGTGCATGGCCAGGAGAAATTGATCCTTGGAGAAGAACATCATTCTCGGAAAGGTGGACAGACAGTACAGGAGAGGGAGACCCCAAGGAGATGGGTTGATACAGTAACTGGGACAGTGGGGGTTGGTGTCAGAATTGGTGAGACTGGCTCAGGGCAGGGTTCAGAGCTGCTGTATATAGGGTCGCTATGCATCACAGGTGACTCAACCAAAAACATTCTATGACAGGTTTGGAAGCAGAAGTGGCATCTACTTCCTAAACAACATGCCTCCAGAAACTATGAACTTTGGTAAATGTCGATAGTTGTAGAGGGGCTTCAGGCCTTTTTATCTTAGAATCGCTATGAGTCCTGCTGGACTCAAAGGCAATCAACAACAACAACAACAACTGATAAAATTTAATTTGTGTTTCCTATTCTTTGGAATGGAATGCTTAGAAATGCGGAAGGTCAGTGACAAAGAGACTCTCAAGGTGACGGACTGCCAGAGTGATTACAGAAATGGCCTCTAGTGTATCCGAGGTGAAAAGGCTGGTGCAGGACAGGACAGGGTTCTGATTTGTTGTTCATAGGATCATACTTGACTCGAAGGCATCTACCCACAAACTATTTATCTAGCTTACACAATGTGCCAGACGAACTACTGAAAGCTGATTATAACTTAAACATTACACATTGTATCACCAAATCAAAATTGATTTTGCAGATATTGTTTTATGCCCTTGAGTCAGAACCAACTCATAGCTGAGCCCCTAGTGGATTTTCAGAGGCAGTAAATCATACGAGAGAAGACTGTCAATTTTTCTCCAGCAAAACAGCTGGTGGATTTGAACCACCAGCAACAACTTGATGTTTTCATTTCAACTATGCCTATATGTTGTTGTTGTTGTTTACTGTCCCATTTGAAAGCCCGCTGAAGGGTCAGCTATGGGTTGGCCCCGAGGCAATAACTGCAGGAGAGATTGCCCCTCTTGCTGTAAAGCAGCTGGTGGATTCGAACAAGTTGCCTTTGGGACTGCAGCATAGTTTCTTACCATTAGGCCACTGGGAATGTTATATATCCCTGCTAGTTTGGGATTTTCTTACACTTTTATTATGGAAAAAATCAAACACACGCAATGTAAACCCAATACTATACCTATATTACTCTTAACCAGGTTTAACAATTAGCAGTATAGTATTCCAAACATCATTATATTAAAAAAATTTATGTATCTTATTATCTTCATTGTTGCAGTTTTCTGTGGCAAAATTCTGTATGTGACAATTCTCACAATTTAGCTTTTTGATTTGGGAATTTGCTTTGGATAGTAGTCATGTATGTCTTAAAGAAATGCAACGTGTAAAATTTTTTTTTAAACTGTATAAACTTAAACCAGTTGGAGAGTTGATTCCAACTCATGGTAACTTTCTTTGTGTCAGAATAGAAATGTGGTCCTTAGAGTTTTCTGATTTGGAGAAAATAGATCACAAGACTTTTCTCTCAAGATTCCTCTGGGTGCCTTTGATCCTTCAACATATCTATGTAACTTACACATTTATCATGAAATAAGATTTCCCATGCTCTCATCTCAATCCATCCCCTAGAGCACAGAGCAATGCCATTCTGGAATAGAGAGAGAGAGAAATAGATTTGGGTATAATCTCCTCACTGTGATTTATAATAGTGTAAATCCTCCCTGAGATTTTTTCCCTTTGGTTGTTATCTAAAATGAAATCCACTCTTACTATTACAAACATATGTCCCAGGCTTTTCTCTGGCTGGCAGGAAAAGCTATTTCCATTAAAAATAGCATTTTAATTCAGAATTAGGCCTTTTCCAGCAAATGTGATGGATTTGGGTGAATATTAAGTATGACCATACCACTCTTAGAAATGCTACCATATCTGCATCCTTCATCATTCCTAGCTTAAAATGCATAAAATATTAAGACATAAAAGCATCTTAAGGTATAAAAGCATCTTACATAAGATCCTTAAAATACCAACAGTCTTAACATATGTACCTCAATGACTAGTATTAAAATACTGTGTAACTAACTATGCAGACTATATAGTAACTACAAGTGAATTTATAAACAGCAATTTGTGCTTTTTTTAAAAAAATAGGCTCACTAGAGAATTAGAACACAAGTGTAAATTTTTAGGTTTCTGTAATAGAATAGGGAATTCTGGTGGCCTGGTGGTAAGAACCTACGTTGCAATGCCAAATACACATAGTTCAAATCCACCACCAGCTGCCCTGCCGGAGAAGGATGGGCAATCTCCTCCCATGCAATTAACTGACTCTGAAAACCTGCCGGAGGTTCAATAATGAGTTGTTTTTTATTTGACAGCTAACAACTATAGAATGTGCTTTTATAGAATGTCTACTATAATATGACAAATGCTTTAAAAAATTACAATTGTAAGAGGATCATCTGGTCAGTACAAGTTGCTCCTGAAGAAAATGAATTGCAATAATATCTCAGCGGCTTCATTTCTCCAAATACTTCTGCCATCGTGTTAGTGTATCTTCCCCATACCAAGTCTCCAGTAGAGATCTGTGATAGGACAGACCTAGCCTCCAGGTCAGGAGTGTTACTGATAGGTCATGTGACTAGATGGGGCAGAGTTCACCCTTGTTTTTCTCCATCTTTCCTGACACACAATTTATACAAATTAAGTACAATAGAACTCTTAACTTATGGGCCATAATTTATGTTGTTGAATTTATATATGTATTTATGTACTTCTGTTTTTCAAGACTACTTAAAAACAGCTGGAACAGTATATAGACATGAAACAGAACTGCCAGAATTTCAAGACAGATTTAGAAGAAGCCATGGAACAAGTTGTAGTATATCATTGCTGGTGTCAGATGGATCTTGGCCGAAAGCAGAAAACACCAGATATTTATTTGTGCTTTGTGACCATGCAGAGGCATTTGATTGTGTGGTTCATGACAAATTACAACTAACATTGAGAAAGATAGACATCTCAGAACCCTTAATCGTGCTCATGCAAAACACACACATAGAACAAGTGAACACTGCATGATTTAAAAATCTAAACAGGCATGTGTTGAGGTGTGTCCTTTCCCCATCCCTACTCATTCTATATGCAGATAAAAAAAATTCATGAACCTGGACTACATGAAGAATAATGTTGTATCAGGATCAGACGAAGACTCATCAACAACCTGCATTATGTAGATTACAAGCTTGCTTGCAAAAAGTGAAGAGGACGTGAAATAATCATCTCCAGTTCTTCAATATGGATTCTATTTCAATATCAAGAAAACAAAAGTCTTCACCACTAAACCAGTAAGCAACATCATGATGTTGTTGTTGTTATGTGCCCTCAGTCACTTGCGACTCATAGTGACCCTATATACAACAGCTCTAAACTCTGCTCTGTCCTGTGCCAATCTCATTGTCTCTGACACACTCATCCCAATTGCCCCAGTCACTGAATCAATCCACCTCCTAGAGGACCTTCCCCTCCTGCGCCTGCACTCTACCCTCCCAAACACGATGTTCTTCTCCAGGGACTGGTCTCTCCTTACAACATGACCAGCAGCTGCTTCACCCACAAAAGCACAGGAGTTCGTCATACTTTATGGGGTCTACAGCCTCATAAACCTGACGGAGGAAAGCTATGAGTCTAATCTGACTCTGCTGCAGTTGGCTTGGGTTTAGGGATTTTTTGTTTTGTTTTAATTCTTTTTTAGATCATTAAAAGTGATTTCTTTAAATCAGACATGAGGAGATGGCTCATCTTTCTCCCAGAAAGCCGCTGGTGGATTTGAACTGCGTGCCTTTGGGATTGCAGCACATTTTCTCCCAAACTGTTTCTTTAAAGATCACAGTTTTTCATTTTGTTGTGTTTCCAATTTTCTCATGCCGGTATACCAACATAAAGAATAAAGGATGTAACATTTAAAAGAACTCTTCATTAAATATATGTATCCACATACATATGAAATTCACATGTCTATATGTACATTTCTACTTAATGACATTTTCAGAAAAAAAGGATAATTAAATGAAGAAAAGTGAAATTAAGTAAATTAAATTTATATCAATTCTCTCACCTGCCAATGGTCAGGGCTAATGTGAAATGGCTGCTTCTGAACCAAACAATAAAATAAAATTTAGTACGTCTATGTGTTCAAATTTTTTCAGTATTTAGTAATTCTTCCTGATGTCTTATGATTTTGCCTTCACTCTATTTTCATAATTGCAAGATTATGTCCATTGAATAGACCCATTTTAATTGGTTTCCCTTCAGTGCCTTTCAGAAAATATTGGTATGTATTCACTAATGAAAACTAACTTGTTTATTTTTAGCATTGATTCTCTAATATTGTCTCTGGTGTTATGATGTGAAGTATCTTCTAAAAGGTTAGTGAAAATGTAAAAGTACTTCTTGTTCTCATCATTTATATGACAGACTTGTGTATGCATACAAATTTCTCTACATGATTTCATCACCTATTTACCAGTCTGGTTTTAAGTTCCTTTTAAAAAATTATGGAAAATATCATAAATATATCCACATGAACATTTTAAAATAGTCTTTAGATTCTATACTGAATATCTAAATTTGTTATTTACTTTAGACAAACATAGTTTCTATCCTCCTGGAGAAATAGAGGGGAAAGGAGCATTAAGAATAGAAATAAATGATGCACACCCATGTTTATTGTGGCTTTGTTCACAATAGCAAAGAGCTGGAAACAACCTAAGTGTTGTTGTTGTTGTTGTTGTTATGTGCCATCGAGCTGCTTGCGACTCATAGTGACCCTATGTACAACAGCCCTAAACTCTGCTCTGTCCTGTGCCAATCCTACTGTCTCTGACACTCCCATCCCGATTATCCCAGTCACTGAATCAATCCACCTCATGGAGGGCCTTCCCCTCCTGCGCCGTCCCTTCACCCTCCCAAGCATGATGTCCTTCTCCAAGGACCAGTCTCTCCTCACAACATGTCCAAAGTATGTTAGACAGAGCCTCAGAATCCTTGCCTCCAAGGAGCCACCCGGTTTAACCCTTTCCAGGACAAATCTGTTTGTTTTCCTAGCAGTCCATGGTATTCTTCTCCAGCACCACCCATCAAAAAACAAATGGATAGAGAAGCTCTGGTATATTCATACAATGGAATACTATGCTGCATTGAAAAACAAAGGAATTCATGAAATATACAAAATGGGTGACCCTGGAGGACATTATGCTGATTAAAATATCTCAGTCACAAAAGGGCAAATACTGCATAGTGCCACTGTTGTAAAATGGGACGGACATTGGGGTTAGGGGGAGACTGAGAAAGATGGGATAAATTATGTATACTGAATTGAAACAGATGAAGGAGAGAACTGTTTAAAAGGGATACATGATTAGGTATTATTGTCATGACAGGAGTCCAGAACGAAGGCTGCATAGTGGAGTGGACTTGGGGGCGGGGGGGGGAGAGATTATATAACAATGAAAGAATTTTTCTTTTACTTTTCAAAGAGAAGAGTGAACTGGGGGGAGGTTGAGCAGGGAGAAAAGTGCAACAATGAATGAATGGAAATTCAAAGTCTCTGTAAACTTTCATTAAAATTAATTTTTAAAAAAAGAAAGTAGAAGAAAAAACCATAATGCATGAGAATAATTGTATGAAATATAACATGAACAAATAATAGTGTGAAATACAATGTATACAAACTTTGTAAGCAAACCAATAAAAAAATTAATGCAAAAAAAGAGAGAGAATAAGAAGAAATGGAACATGTAACCAATTACCTCTATGAACAAATATCTCCTTTGCCATAAAACCAGAAAAAAATGGATGGTGCCCTGGGTGTCATAACTGAATATTTTGACAAAATATCCTTCAAAAGAATTCTGATGCAACCACTATGGAAGGCTGTATGGCACTTTCTCAAAAAGTTACAAATAGAAATATCATTTGACCCAGCAATTCCCCTACTGGGAATATACCCTAAAGAAACCGTAACTGCCACCCAGGCAGATATATGCACATCCATGTTTACTGTGGCTTTGTTCACAATAGCAAAAAGTTGGAAACAACCTAAGTGCCCATCAACAAATGAATACATAGAGAAGCTCTGGTATATTCACACGATGGACTACTACTCTGCATTGAAAAACAAGAACTCATGCAATATTATTCAAAATGGGTGACCCTGGAGGACATTATGCTGAGTGAAATATCTCAGTCACAAAAGGACAAATACTGCATAGTGCCACTGCATTGTGGAGTGTATTCGGGGGGAGGAGGATTGTATACCAATGAAAGAATTTTTCTTTTACTTTTTTTTTAAGCTTCAACCAATTTTAATGAACATTCACAGAGATTTTGGATTTCCATTCATTCATTGTTGCACTTTTCTCCCTGCCCAGCCATTCCCTCTTTCACTTTTCAAAGACAGGAGCAAACTGGGGGTGGGGAGGGGTGGGCAGGGTGAAAAGTGCAACAATGAATGAATGGAAATCCAAAATCTCTGTAAACATTCATTAAAATTAATTATTTAAAAAGAAATTTCTGATCAAAAGGAAGAAAATATAGGACAGAATTTTATACTTTCATAGAAATAGATTTCCTAGAGCCACACAAGCTAGATGAAGCAGTTTTACTCCACAGGCCATCACTAAAATAGGAAAGATTGGTTGTAAACCTGGTTGAAAATAACAGAAAAACTTTAGATGGCAGAAAATGAGAGATTTATTAGGTAAGTCATTAAAAGATCATAACAGGCTGGATGGATTCACACTTCAAACAATGTCCCATGGACACACCTGTCAACTTTGGCCTTTTGAGGTTTGATCACCTGTCAGACTCAGTGTTGTAGCTGCTTCAAAGTTTCATCTTAGCAATAAGTCAAATAGGCAGAAGGAGGTTCTCTGAATCAGAAGCCCAACCAAGTTCAGCGCCAATAATTAAGGAATAAGAGGGAAAGAATGAGCAGGTCTACTGAAGCCTACCAGGTCCTACCCCCAATTTTACCCCAATCACTACCTCAAAAGGGAGTAGGAGGGTCAGTATTTCAAAAAAGAGAGAAATGATATTGGGCAGAAAAGCAGGATGCTCTTTATGGCACCTTTCCTCTAGTTGCCACCAATCACAGTTTAATTCAAACCATTCTTTTTTTTTTTGTATTTTGTTTCACAAAGTTCTTGGATGTCTAATAACGATGCACTGGTGGTGCACTAATTAAAGTATTTAGCTACATACCGAAAGATCAGACTCATCAGCTTCTCCAAGGGAAGAAGATGGAGCCATCTGCTTCCGTAAAGGTTTACAGCACTGGAGACTCTGGTGGGCTGTAGCAGGCTGCGGCGGTGTGAGTAGGAAGGCAGTTCTACCCCCGCTAATAGGGTCTCTCTGTAAGTCTAAGGTAGCCGGAAAGTAGTCTGTCACTTGGTAACAGAAACAAGACTGAAAGTAGAATGATCTCGTTTTATACGTTCGATGATTTACTTATAGCAAATGCCATTTTTACAAAACACAATTAGCAGCTATACACACAAACCTCACCAGATGGACTGCACAGGAATAAGACTGACTACATCTGTGGAAGGAATGTTGGAGAAGTTCAGTATCAGCATTCAAAACAAGGCCAGGTGCTGACTGTGGAACAGATCATCACTTACTCATGTGCAAGTCCTAATTAAGGCTGAAGAAAATGAAAACAAGTCCCACAAGAACCAAAACAAAATCTTGAGTCTATTCCACCTGAATTTAAAAATCATCTTAAGAATAGGTTTGGCGTGACGAGTTGTGGGATGTCAAGAATATAATCCATGAAGAGATGAAAAGATAGAGGAGAAAGAAAAAAAAAACACAAAAATAGGTGTCAGAAGAGATCCTGAAAATTGCACTGGAGTGATTGAGAAGCCAAAACAAAGGGAAGAGATGTGTAAGTAAAAGAGCTGAACTGAAGATTTCAAAGGGCAGCTTGAGAAGGTAAAGAAAAATATTAGAATGTGCAGAGAGCTGAAATTGGAGAATAAAAAGTAAAGAATGCACTCAGTATTGCCAAGCTGGAAGAACTGAAAACCAAATTCAGGCATTGACTTGAAATACTTAGAGATGCTATGGGAAGCATCAAAAGAAGATGGAGGGAATACACAGAATCACTGTACCAAAAAGAATTGCCCACACCGAAATATTTCAGGAAGTACCATATGACCAAGAGCCAGTAATAATGAAGGAAGAAGTTCAATTTCCACTGATGGCTCTGGCAGAAAATAAGGCCCTATTAGTTAATGGGATACCAACTGGCATGTTTAAACTAGTAAATGCAGTCCTCCTGGATGTGCTCATCAGTCTATGCCAGGAAATTTGAAGGACAGCTGCCTGGAAGAGATCCATATTTTCTCCCATTCCCAAGAAAAGTGATCCAACAGAATGTGGAAATTATTGAAAAATATAATATCACATAAAAGCAATATACTTCTGAAGATCATTCAAAAATGGTTACAGTGGTACACAACAGACAAAGAGCTGTATTCAGGATGGGTTTAGAAGATGTTGTGACACCAGGGATATCATTGTTGATATCAGATTGATCCTGGCTGAAAGCAAAGAATAACAGAAGAATGTCTATTTGCACTTCATTGACTATGGAAAGACATTTGGATATGTCAATCATAACAATTTATAGCTAACATTGAGAAGAATGGAAATCCCAGATCACGAATTGTGCCCACGTGAAACCTATACCTAGACCAAGAGGCTGTTGTAACACAACATGGTTTAAATTAAGAAATAAGTGCATAAGGCTGGACTCTTATGAAGAAGAATGTAGTATCAGGCTTGAAGAAAGACTCATCAATGACCTATATTATGCAAATGACTCAACTTTGCTTGCTGAAAATGAGGAGGACTTGACTTACTACAGATCAAAGACTATAACCTTTAATATGGACTGCATCTCAACATCAATAAAATAACAATTCTCACTATTGGACCAAAAGGCAACATCATGATAGATGAAGAAAACATTGAAAAGGTCAACAACTTAATCTTACTTAGATACCAGCAGTCAGGAGATCAGGAGACATATTCCACTGGGTAAAGTCCAGAGTCAAGGGATTCTCCAAATTATTGAGGAGCAATGATGTCAATACGAGGACTAAGGTATGCCTAATTCAGGCCATTGTATTTTCAATCACTTGCTATGCATCTGAGAGCTTATCAATGCGTAAGGATGACAGAAGAAGTAATGCCTTTGAGCGGTGGTGTTGGAGAAGAGTCCTGAATATCCCATGGACTGCCAAAAGAACAAACAGGGATGTCTTAGAAAATGTACTCATTGGAGGTAAAAGTGATGAAATTTCATTTGTCTTGCATACTTTGGGTGTGTTGCTAGGAGAAATCATTCCTGGAAAGGCGAAGCGTTGGTGAAAGAAAGACTCTCACACAGATGGATCAACCCAGTGACTGCAGCAATAGATTCAAGTATATGTCAGAGAGGGTGAGGATGGCATGGGATAGGACAGAGTTCAGATTTGTGGTTCACAGGTTTGCTATGAGTTGTATTCGACTGAATGGCACTGAACAACAGCAACATGCCTAGGATAGGGAGCTCTGACAGCTTAATGATAAGGCGTTGTTCTGCCAATCCAAAGGCACACAGTTCAAATCCACTAGATGCTCCATAGGAGAAAAATTGCAATCTCTTCCCATGTTGTTCAATGCCTCTGAAAACCCACTGGACAGTTAGCTTTGAGCTGGGTCTGACTTGATGGTATAGAATGCCTTGGTTATTGATCTTTATGTGTTCCATTTCAGGTTTTACAACTATCAATTTTCCTAGATTTGTACTTTGTATGTCATGTTTTGATCATTAATGGAGCTTTGCAGCAGATTCTCCTCACCTGAGTCATGCCACATCAGCAAATTAAAGGCCTGTATTGGATGATAGCTTTCCTATATCTATGTCATTAAGGTAGACTCTGCTCTGAGGAGGCAGCTGTTCTCCAGGAATATTTAGAGAATGTCTTCTAACCTGAGGACTTCATCTTCCAGCAGTCTATCAGCCAGTGTTCCACTGATCTCCAATTGAGGTGTTAATAGCCTAGTATTTTGAAAGTTGATGGCCACTCCTGCTTCATAACCTGTTTTAGGCTAAAAGTTCCAGTGAAATCTGTCCACTATGAGTGAGTGACCTTGCTAGTCCTGATGCTTTTAGCATGACAGCAACATGCATGTCAACAGAACATGGAAAACTGATAGACGAGTGAGGGGAAAAGAATTTTCTGCAAGGATCTCAAATTTGAGCACGTTCAAAGCTGAAATGACCAGACTTGCTCCTTAGTCCTTCCTCTTCGACATCTCTGAAACCTTCCTCTCTTTATCTCCACTGCCCTTGTTATAATGTAAACTCTGGTGGCTTCATGGTAAGGAACTATATCACCAGTCCAAAAGCATACTGGTTTGATTCCACCAGCTCCTCCTTGAAATAAGGCTGGACAATCTCCTACAATGTGATTTACCATTTCTGAAAGTCCCCTGGATGGTCAGGTATGAGTTCTGACTCATTGGTAAAACAACTTTGCTGCATCTCCCCTCTGTCTTGCCAGTAGTCTCCTGTTATCTTTGCTTGTGTTTGGCCTTGTCTAACTTGTTCCCTTATAGTTTGAAGGTTATTTCAAATATGCATACCTGCTCATTTCCTGCTAGATCTATAAAGAAGTCATGGCCTAGATTTACATTTTTAAGTTAACTTAAAAAATAAGTTAGAAGCGATATATGATAGGGTATTATGGTTATCACAGGAATCCAGATTTAAGATTGCATAGTGGAGTGCATTCGGGGCGGGAGGAGGGGGGAGATTGTATACCAAAGAAGAAGCTTATCTTTTGCTTTTCGAAAAGAGGAGTGAAGGGGGAGGGGGGATGAGAAAAAAATGCAACAATGAATGAATTGAAATCCAACATGTCTGTAAATGTTCAGTAAAATTAATAAAATTTTTTAAAAAATAAGAATTCTTGTTCTTTTTCCTACTACTTTAGCATATCTATTCACACAATTCTTTATTGTATTTGAATGAAAAATGAGAGCCTTAAGCATGGCTGGACCTGCGGCCTCAAAAATCTGTGTGGCTGTCCATTTGCTGTACAGAGGTAACTCATGGTTGCTGTGATGCTAAACACCGTGACACTGATGTGTCAAATGCAATAATGATTGCACATGATGGATGGGTTTTGGTGGAGCTCTCCAACTAAACAAGCTTGGAAGCAGGAGTGGCATCCACTTTCGAAATAACTTGCCTCTGGAAACCCTATGAACTTATAGAAATGATGAATGTTATACAAGTGTTCTGGTCTCTAATTCACAGGGTGGCTAAGAGTCGTCTATGACTCAATGGCACTTAACAACAATCTTTTTATAATATAAAGGGTCAAATAAGATTTAACTTTAAACAATGGCACAGCCACAACCTATTGTAAGGACCTGCATGGGATTTTTATGTTACGGAACATTTTCAACATGTGATGCCTTTAACCATCACCCCACCCATTAGGTAGACCGATAATAGATGCATTTTAAAGATGGAGCATTAGAACCATGACACAGGGTAAGGGATTTTATAAGGCCACGTGGCAAATAAACAGTGGAATTGAACTTAATCTCTGGCTCAACCCAGGATGATTCTTTCCAAATGAGGAGGCAGCCTGGGGATGTGACAGTAGAGAAGAGAATGAGAGAAATGAAATACACACAATAGCACTTTCATAAACAGGAAGTGAAGGAAATGACCTACACTATGAAAGAATATGGGATGCAGACAGAATCTTTTTCAAGAGGGTATTAGACATCAGATCACCTTATTCATTATAATGCTGTTTGCATATTGGATGAGTCATTCAGCAAATTGAGACAGATTCACTTGACTTATTTTACCTGGAAATACATTCCTTTCTGATGTTTTTATTTCCTACGTGTGTGGTTCCCCTCCCCCCATTTCTAACATACAACAATATGAAGCTGCAAAACACTGTACCTCAGAAAGAGTTACTTGAGTTGCCTTTTATTGGTTAAAAAGTGACATAGTTACTAGTGACAGCAAGATTAGGAACCTGGAGCTTGGTGTCAGTGGAGCTGAGTTAGAATCCCAGCTCTGCCAAAAAAGCTGTGTGACTCCACGCAAGCTGCCCATCTCCGAATCTCATTGTCATTTGTGAAAAGAAAGCCAGTGATATGGTTTGGCCCATTATAATGAAGATTAAGCTAGTTAATGGTCTGTAAACCTAGCAGGACGCCTGGTATATGGCATGCATCCCAAAACATGATTTCACTGCTGCAACCTACTGATGCCTCAAGTTCAAAAAGTACAGGAGCTAAACTCTGATATCTGTACATCTGGAGAACAATAAGTCTGGTTGGTTCTTAAAACTAAAATTGGTAGTATTTTATTGTGTGAGTAGACCATAGATTTTCTATCCATTCATTTGTTGATGGACACTTGAGTTACTTCCATCTCCTTGCTATTGTGAATAACACAGCAATAAACATGGATATACATATATCTGTTTGGGTGGCGGCTTTGGTTTCTTTAGGGTATATACATAGTAGTGGAATTGCTAGGTCAAATGGTATTTTTAATTTTTTGAGAAAGTACCATACCACCTTCCATAGTGGTTGCATCATTTTACACTCCCACCAGCAGCGAATAAGGTGAACTCATAAAACATGACATAACGTGGCAAAACAACTATGAGATATCATCTCACCCAGTAAGAATAGCAAAATTTAGCAGAACAGCAAATATCAAATGCTGGCAAGGTTGTGGAGAAACTGGAATCCTTCTTCACTGTTGGTGGGAGTGTAAAATGGTACAACCACTATGGAAGGCTGTATGGCACTTTCTCAGAAAGTTGGAAATAGAAATACCATTTGACCCAGCAATTCCACTACTGGAAATTTACCCTAAAGACACCATAACTGCCACCCAAGCACATGTATGCACACCCATATTTATTGCAGCTTTGTTCGCAATAGCAAAGAGCTGGAAACAACCCTAGTGCCCATCAACAAAGGAATGGATAGAGAAACTGTGATATATTCACACAATGGAATACTATGCAGCCCTGGAAAACAATA
Organism: Elephantulus edwardii; assembly: GCF_000299155.1. Lineage (NCBI taxonomy): Eukaryota > Metazoa > Chordata > Mammalia > Macroscelidea > Macroscelididae > Elephantulus > Elephantulus edwardii. Next base: position 471,183 of record NW_006400243.1, on the reverse strand, counting down.
TTCATAAATATTCATAAAATATTATGTAAAATGGATGACCCTGGAGGACATTATGCTGAGTGAAATATCTCAGTCACAAGGACAAATACTGCATAATGCAACCATTATAAGTGGAGGTTGGAAGGAAACTAAGAAAAGAGGGTATAAATAATGAATTCTGCATTGGAACAGATGAAGGAAAGAACTATTTAAAATGATTAGACATTATTTAGATGGTAACAGTCCAGAATAAGAGATGGATAGCAAAGAGGACTGGGGGACGGGTGGGTGGAGGAAATCACGCAGCAATGACTGAATTTTTTTTTAAAGTGAACTGGGAGTAGTAGGGAGAAAAATGTGCAATAATGAATGAATGAAAATCCAACTTTTCTGTAAACTTTTGTTAAAATCACATGGATTGAGAAGTTGTGGTACATTCATACAAGAGAATACTACGCAGCACACAGGAGCAATAATTTTATAAATTACTATCTAACTTGGGAGGGACTGGAGAGCATTATGCTGAGTGAACTAACTCAGTCCCATAAGGACGAATACTGTATAAAACCATTATTGTAGAATGAGTATGAGGATCCAAGGGGGTGGGAGGGTGGAAGTGAAGGGGTGAGGATGGGTGGGACAGGGGTGTTAATCATAGGGTTGCACAATTTGATTTGTGTATTCAAAATCTGTAAATAAATATCAAATTTTTTAAAATACAACTAAAAATTTTTAAAACTAAAAATGAGAAACTGAAATCACCTAAAATATATTTTTAAAACAAACTTCATTTATTCCACATGTCATTTGCAATATAGCTGCAGAACAAAGAAGCAAAAGACATAGCCACAGTGTGATTTACAATCAATACAAATAATATAAAATCCTTTTATTTGATCCCTGCTGGAGACACCCTTGCAGCAAATCACTGTTTAGAAAAAAGGAAGAGTGAAGATTTAGGTTTCAATGGTCCTGGAGGGACATTTAAAAAGATAGATCAGTGCAAGATTCTTTTCTGAGTCATTTTCTTTGTTCCTAGGAACACATTACATTGCTACAAATCTTTCATCAAAGTTAATCAACTTATTTTACAATATGTGTTTCCTCTTAGATCTGTAATCTCTCAACATACATTTTTCAGACCCTAATTTCTAAGGGAGGGAGCAGAACTGGCCACCCGCTTCCAAAATAACAGGCCTTTGAAAACTCTATGAACAACAGAAAAGTGTGGGTAGCTACAGTTTTAAAGGTAGAACTCAGATGGGAAGTCATTCAAATATGAGAAGAAACTGCAGCAAACAACCATTAATAACAGGAACGTGGAATGCATACAGTGTGACTGTAGGAAAACTGGAAGTTGTCAAAAATGAAATGAAATGTATGAAGATTGACCCTCTAGACACTAGTGAACTAAAATGAACTGGCATGGACCACACAGAATCAAACAATCACATGGTCTATTATAGCAAGAATGAAAAACTGAGGAAGAATGGTATTTGAGTCATAATAAAAAGGACCATTTCAAGGTCTATCCTAAAGTGCAAAGTTGTCAATGATAGGATACCATCCATACGCATAGAGAGAAGACCTGTTAACATGACTAACATTCAAATATATGCACCAACAACTAACACCAAAGAAAAAGAAATTGAGGAACTTCTACCAACTTCTGCAGCCCAAAGTTGATCAAACACACACTCAAGATGCACTAATAACTATTGGTGACTGGAATGCAAAAGTTGGAAACAATGAGGAAAATGTGGACTTGTTGACAGAAACGAGGCTGGAGAACAAATGATCGAATTTTGCACATTCAATGACTTAGTCATAGCAATTATCTTTTTTAAAAAACACAAAAGGCAACTTTACACGTGGCCATCACCTGACAAACAGCACAGGAATCAGAGTGACAACAACTTTGGAAAGAATCACTGGAGAAGCTCAATGTTGGCAGTCAAAACCAGGAAAGTGCTGAGTGGGGGCGGGGGGGGGGAACAACCATCAAAAACCCATGTACAAGTTTAAATTGAGACTGAAGAAAATGAAAACAAATCCACAAGAACCAAAATATAACCTTGACTCTATCCTACCTGAATTTAAAAAATCATCTTAAAACCATGTTTGGGAAATCCAAAGTCTCTGTAAATTTTCATTAAAATTAATAATAATTTAAAAAATTTAATAAAAACAGGTTTAAAAACCAGAAGAGCTATGGGATGAAATCAAGTTTATCATACATGAAGAGAACAAAGGTCATTACAAAGAAGGAGGAAAAAGAAAAAACTCAAAATGGATGTCAGAAGGAACTATGAAAATTACATTAGAGCATCATGAAGACAAGACAAAGGGAAGCAATATCAAAGTAACAGAACTGAACAGATTTCAACAGGCGCCTAGAGAAGAAAATCCAAAGTATTATAACCATATGTGCAAAGAAAGAGTTGGAGTCAGAATTAAAATGGAAGAACTTGCTTGGAGTTTCTCAAGCTGAAAGAACTAGAAAACGAATTCAAGCCTCAAGTTGTAATACTGAGAGATGCCATGGGCAAAATCTTGAATGACCCAGGAAGCATCCAAAGAAGATGGAAAGAATACACCAAATTCCTATGTATTGTTATGCCCAAAAGAATTGGTTGACACTGAAAAATTTTAGGAAGTTCCATATGAACAAGAGCCAGTGGTTGAAAAGGAAGACGTTCAAGTTGCATTAAAGACACTGGCAAAATTTAAGGTCTCAAGAATAGATGGGATACCAATTGGCATGTTTCAGCGAACACATGCAACTCTGGATGTTCTTTCAAGTCTATACTAGGAAATATGGTAGAGATCCATTTTTATTCCCATTCCCAAGAAAGGTGATCCAACATGATGTGGAAATTATCAAACAATATCATTAATATCACATGCAAGCACAATACTGAAGATTATTTTAAAAAAAAAAAAAAGACTGGAACAGTGCATTGACAGGCAACTTTAGCTGGATTTAAAAGAGACCATGGCACCAGGAATGTCATTGTTGATGTCAGACAGATCTTGGCTGGAAGCAGAGAATATCAAAGAATGTCTGTGTTTAATTGACTTTACAAAGGTATTTGTGTGAATCACAACCAACTATGGCTCACATTGAGAAGAATGGGAACCGAAGAACACTTAATTGTGCTCATATGAATCCTATACCAAGACACTGTTGTCTGAATGGTTTAAAATCAGGAAGGGTATGTGTCAGGGCTGTAGCCTTTCTCCTGTTTAATTTGTATGCTGAGCAAATAATTCACGAACCTGGACTCTGAAGAAGAACATGGCATCAGATTCAGAGGGAGACTCATCAACAACCTGCACTATCCATGCTCACTTAAAGAGAACCTATAACCCTTGTGGCAGAAGATCAAAGACTCCAGCCTTCAATATGGATTACATCTCAAGATCAAGAAAGCAAAGCCCCTTACCACCAGGCCAATAGGCAACATCATAGATAGATGGAGAAAAGATTGAAACTCTCAATTATTTCATTTTACCTGGATCCACAATCAACACCCTTGGTACCAAGAGTCAAGGGGTCAGGCAGGAAATGCACTGCTTTGGGCAAGTCCACCATCAGGGACCTCTCCAAAGTAGTCAGGAGCAGTGATGTCAGTTTTAAGTCTAAGATGCACCTGGTTCATGCCATAATCTTTTCAATCACTTGCTATACATCTGAGATCTGGCCAATGAATAAGGATGACAGAAGAAAAATTGAAGCCTTTGAGCTGTCGTGTTGGAGAAGAGTGCTGAATATCCCATGGACTGTCAAAAAAACAGAACAGGTATGTCTTGGGGAAAGTGCAGCCAGACACCTCCCTGGAGGCAAGAAGGGTAAGGCTTCGGCTCACATGCTTTTGGCATGTTTCTAAGAAAGGCCATTCCTTGTAAAGAAATATCATACTTAGAAAGGTGGAGGGTCAGAAAATCCCAACAAGGTGGACTGACATGGTGACTACAGCAACAGGCTCAAGTGTATCTGAGAAGATAAGGATGGCACAGGATAGAACGAGATTCAGATCTGTTGTTCAAAGGGTCACTAGGAGTAAAACTCGACTCGACAGCATCTAACAATTGCTAAGGAAGGTCTGGAGGTGTAATCCATAGAGAGTTGAGATATTAACCCAAAGGTGGCCTCTCTTCCAGCTTGAATTCACCAGCAGCTCCTCAAGAGAAACATGGGCAATTTTCTCCCATGTAATTTATAACCTGAAAAACTCCACTAGAGGGTCAGCCAGCAGTCACTTCTGGCTCGGCTGCAATGACTGCCGCATGACGGAATCTCTACTTCAGAACAAACACAGTGATTATTGCTGTCGTGAATTGTACTAACTCATGGGGACTTTACGTATACTCAGCCTTGGTGCCTCACCATCTTCATCTGTTAAAGTGAAAAAAGTAAAAAGTTTTAATTCCCTGTAAGGAAAATGGCACATACCAAGTTATCTCTACCACACTGAGGGTGGAATTAGTGAGAGGAAGCTAAGTCCAAGCAGATGAAAGTTGTCTATCCAAAAGTAGCAGAAAAAGCAAACAATCACAGAGCAAGTGCTCACAAATCAGACTGGGAGAGAATCTGATGGCAAAATAAGGTAAGTAATTAAACTACTCCCTTGACACTCCCTCTTCTGTGGCTTCAGCATTTTTTCAGGAATCAATTTACAGAGTCTGAATACTTTAAAAGTACACTTTAACTTTGACTTTACAGCCCAGGGATTCAAGCACAAGACTGGGGGCCAAGTTTCTCACATACAACCAGATCGCCCAGACCTTCAAAGCCACAGCGGGTGATTCAGAGAACATCTTCTGTTTCTCCTTTGCTTCCTTCAGCATCCAGGCAAAAGTCCATTGGTCTAGAAGAAGACTCTTTCATTGGAATGTCACCTCCCTGGCTCCCTTCACCTTCTCTGGAGTCCTCGTGGATGGAGGGTGGCAGGCAGTCCTGCTCTGAGTTACTCCGGACGAAGCCAGGTAAGGTCACGTGGCTGTCGGGCTGTCTGCTGACAGTCTTGGGCATTTTGTTGGAGATGCACACCATGCGCGTGCTGCCTGCCGTCTGCGACTGGCTGCTGCTGCTGTGCGTCATGGTGGTGAACACCGAGCCATACCTGTGGCTGCCACAAGGGGGCGCGCTTTTCCAGTCAATGGAGAGATTCCATCGACTCCACAACTTCTTCACCTCAGACTGCACCTAAACCCCCCCAAAACAAGCACAGTATGTATTAGAAATCATAAAGGAAATCCTGAAGCCCAGTTTTAAGGATGGTTGCTCCAGCTCCAATGAGAAGTGTCATTGCTAAATGTTTTGACTCATGACCATATACATACACATGCCCACATGCAACAAAACGTCGCCCAGCCCTGCACTGTGCCCATGCTCAGCTGCAGAAGGCACTGTTGGGATCTTTTTATCTTAATCTTAGTCTGGAAACTTCGTTGTTCAGCATCATAGAAGCAGACATGCCCCCAGCTGGAGAAAGGGGCTGTGCATGAGAGCTTATAGTTCTAAAAACGACCATAGCAAAATGTCCTAATTAATGGGTTTGGGCCAAGGAAACTTGAGTTTGTATACAACTTGAAATTGAATACAAGTTTTAAATGTGGACTGTATGGTGAAGTTCAATATCCTTCCCAGTTCACACTTTGCATCCCAGCAAATGGGTTTGTAGCAGCTGTTTGCAAGTGAGTTAACATTAAAAAGTGCTTGAAGCTGGGGTCTCCGCTTCCTGGGGACCTACCTCTCCATTGCAGTAGCAGTAGATTATAGACACAAAGAAGCCCTAGAGAAGATAAAAGCAGAAATTTAGCCCAGCTGACAATCCATGAGGCTCCTAGCTCAAAGTGTCTTATAATAAAAGGTGTAAGCTGAAGACTATTTCATCATTACTCCTTTTAAAAAAATGACAAAAATTACTCTTTCCTAAGGTTTTCAAATTCTTACATTTGTATTACATTTTTTTCTACCTTCCCTTGGGGTCAGGGAGATTTCTATTATGTTAGTTTTATTTATGTTGCCACTCAACATAAAACTAACATAACAACCATGCAGTAATCCCAAATTGGCTGTTAAAAGGTATTTGTCTGTGAGTCCTAGGAACACCTGGTGTAGAGGATCCCATGGTAAGAATGTAAAGAAGCAATGATGCCATTCCTTTAAAATTCTCTATTGAAAGGAGCAGCCTCCCAGGAACCATCAATTAACTACAACAGGCAAGGTCCCTGCTCTCTTGGTGCTTACAGTCTAGAAGGAAGAGAGCCAGATGAAACATAGCAGATACTGGTGCAAGGAAAAGGTTAAGCTGCTCAGGGCTATGCAGGTAATTTAAAGTAAGTGGCATGGAGAAGAACAGTGGCAATATTCGATGGGAGCCTCAGTCTACTGGGCATTCTCTGAGGAGGGGGCAGATGGGATGGTTGGAATGACAAGAAAAAAGTAGCCAGGTGAGCATCAGTGGGAAGAACACCACAGGCAGAAGGTCCAGCCCCAGTTCCTGAGGTGGAAATGAGCCTGGCCTCTGTGAGGAACAGAAAGACTACCAGTGGGGCTGGGACTTAGTGTGGGGTCAGGAAGCATGGGGTGAGAGGATGGTGTAAACTGGAAATAGTGTTTGGGTTTTATCGAGTTCATGAGAAACATCTTTTCTTTCTAGTAGTACCATGATGAAACTCATCTTTTTAGGATTCGTCAGTGTATAGGGAATAGATTTAGGGGTGGTGGCATATGACAAATCAAGAGCTTAGGGAATGTTCCTAATGGACCAGGTAAGAAAAGTGACGCAAAGGCTACAGGCACCCTCTCCCTCTGCTGACCTGCATTCATTTTTCTCTCCCAGTCCTTCCACTCCTTCCACCTTCATTTCTCTTCCAAACACACAAGAGGTATTATATATTTTATATCAGCATGCCTTCCTGTGTCACCATCCTGGCTTGCTGGCCCTGCAGTGGTCAGAACAGTGAGCCAACAGCTTGTCAAGGCCCTCCTCCAGCCTGGGGCTTCAACGCCAGAGAAGGGGAGGAAAAGTGCCTCGAGGGCGCCCTGTACCTGGAAGGAGTTGAAGAAGAGCTCGCAGTGCATGCGGATCTCCCAGCCCAGGCCTGTGAAGGAGTGGGGCAGGCACACAAACACGATGTAATGCACGCCAAACACCAGCACCAGGACCAGCGTGGACTTGGCAAGTTTCCTAGAAGAGAATGACAGACTCTTTTCACATATCAACTCGAGGCCCCTGCCAGAAGCTCTGGTGGCACAATGGTTAAGAGATCAACTACTAAGGGAAACGTTAGTGGTTCAAGCCCATCTAGGGGTCCTGTGGGAGGAAACAGACCTGGAGATCAACTCCTGTAGAGACTGAAAGACCCATTGCCAATGACTGCATTCTGATCCTTAGCAAGCGAACAGAAAAAGGCTGTGAAGCTTTATAGATGGAGACCACCACATCTTTGCATTATGAATGTATCTGGTGGGTTCAAACTCCTGGCCTTTTGGTTAGTACCTAAGCATTTTAACCATTGCACAATCATGGCTCCTTCCTCCCAAAGAATGCAGCCAGCACACACTATGGAGCCATTCTGTTCTATCACGTGGTGTCAGCACAAGTCAGAAATGGCTCAAGGGCCCCTTACAATAGCATATCCTGCAGAAAAGACCACTTCCTGGAACAAGTAAAGCTTCATGGAGCTTGACGGTTGGTTTCTCCTGCTTCTTTGGATCCCATCACTGTACTGAGGTCTTGTTTATGTAACTTGTCATTTTCTGTCACTTTATTACTAAAGCAGGTAACTTGTTCTCACTTCTTAGAGCTCAGATGTTAACGTAAAAGCTGGTGATTCAACTCACCCAATGGCTTCATGGGAGAAAGTCCTAATAATCTGCCTCCATAAAAATTATAGCCAAGAAAATCCCTTGGGGACTTCCCCCTCTGTCTACTATGAGTCAGGAATGAATTGACATCACCCAACAACAAATACAGTCCTCTGGAGTCCCACAGTCATGTAAATAGTTAACACTTTTAGTTGTTAACAGTAAGGTGGGTGGTTCAAGTCCACCAACAGCATCTCAGAAAGAAAAGTAGGATAATCCACTAGGCCACAGACACCCCACAGAGCACAGTTCTACTCTGCCACATGAAGTCATCATGAGTATAACGTCACTCAATGCAAGTAGAAAAAGTGGTAAGAAGTTGCAATGGCAACCCAAAGGCATATGGTTTGAATCCACTGGCTGCTCTATGGAAGAAAGATGGGCAGCCTCCTCCCATGTAAGTAACCATCTCTGAAAACCCACTGGAGAGCCAGCTGTGAGCCTGTTCTGACTTGAAGATCCACAATAACAACAATGCCACTTCTAATGTCCTTTCCATTCTCATTTAAAAGATGTTATTCACTTAAAGTTGTAATTGTTTTCTCACCCAAATCTTATAATACTACATTTGACTCTTGAAAAGAGTCAACCGTGCTAACTGCCTCTACTATTATAGGAAGCACTTCTGGCTACTGTGTGTGTTTTAGGAATCAGCTACTGCCTTATTCCATCTTCCAACTCTCGAATTTCTAGTTTTTCTTGAGTATGTGTATTTCCTAGGCCACTGCATACTTTTTATGAGTTGTTACGTCAAGGACTGCATCTCAAATTTCCTAAAATACGTTTTGTGATGTTGTGTGCAATTTAGTTTGTGGTGCAGTGGGTTAAAAATTGGGCTGCTAAACAAAAGGTTAACAGTTGGAACCCACCAGCCACTCTGCAGGAGAAAGACAAAGCACTCTGTTATAAAGATTTAAAGCCTCAGAAATCCTATGAGGTAGGATTTCCCATTGGGTCCCACAGGGTCACTATGAGCTGAAAGCAACATGACAACAGTGAGATGGATTTTAGGAGTTTGGTTATATATGTCTTTGTTATGGTGGACCGTCAAGTCCGAACAGACTCACAGCTGACTCTCCAGTGGATTTTCAGAGGTAGTTAATTACACAAGAGAAGACTACCCATCTTTCCCCTGTAGAGGATTCAAACCATGTGCCTTTGAGTTGCCAGGGCAACTCCTTACAACTAGGTCACCAGTAATCCCTGTGTGATTGGAGGAATCAAGTCTTACCTGATGTAATGGGCTGACTCCAAAATAGCCAGCAATGATTCTAGTCTCTTGATAGTCATGACTTTTTTTTAAAAATTCTTCTGATCTTGTGTGTGGGCAGGACCTGAAACTTACTTCTAACTAATGTAGGTTTTGGCCAAGGCAATGAGACGTGTCCCTCACAGGTTAATTTAAAGTAATCACTGAGAGGTACACACGGCATGGAACTGAGGGTGACAGTGGCCAAAAATCACCCTTTCAGGCTTCCGTTCAAACATTGTCAACAACAATTTTAGAAGTCTACCACCAATAATCACATAAATTTATTAACTTTGGACATTATTAAAAATATTAATTATATTTCAACTACAAAAAATTATTTGGCTGAAAAACATCTTCTCTGACCCTTATTACTCTTGACATGTTCTGATTGATCACTACAAACTTAATAATCTTCTGAGCACCCAATTATTTACATTTCCTCCTGAATTATTCTGTATAGCACAGGATTTCAATCCTTGATAAGTGTTTCTCTTCAGTCACTCCCAGAAAGCCAACTTTCCACGGAGGAGCTGAAAACATTGTTCATTCCTTTCTCCCTCCAAGTCTCTCATTTGGTTTTT